>NC_140457.1:4683916-4916416 GCF_963576455.1 Neolamprologus multifasciatus | reverse complement strand
CATCTTCAACTGCACCTCTAATGCAGCGAAAGTGCAAGAACCACTCGAGTGTTGATTACAAAGAAATAATAAACTTTCCTCAAGGTCCAAAAAGTCTTTGAGGAACTTATTTTAGATGGTTGGAAAAAAAGGCAGCTTTCAAGGCCATAATTTTATCCACCTGTCTTACTGGAAAGTAATTATCAAGTTCTTTCAGAGGCAAACAGATAGCAGTCTCCAGTGTTTTGGTAAACCATCCATCGATTGAGGTCTGTCTTTAATTGGAGGACAGTTTCCTGGAGCAAAGTTCACCTCTTCTAATGAGCAAACATGAATTATTACAACAGATAGTTTTTAAGTCTCTCCTATGCTAATTACAATTAAAAGTTATGGCCTAAACTTTTCACTTCTCTACAAACGTTTGTATATCCAGTATGTGTTTCACCATATAAATGCACTTTTTAGTAATTTGGATTACTGTACAAATTACTGCATCAGAAAACTAAAGCTAGATCTTTGTGTATTATTACAGATTCAAAGGCTTCTGTGCAGATCCAAATAATACTGTTCAAATCCCAAATTCTCCTGCTGTGTTTAAAGAAAATAATTTTAAAAGCAGAATATTATCTAATTAAGACTGCTTTGGGGGGGAATTAATGTAATATTAAATGAAGATAAATGAAGATACTAGACTGAAATTGCTGTCGAGAGTCTCCTCTGTGTTGTCTCCTCTCAATAACCTTTAGAAAGGAAGCCGGAGAAAAAGAGATAGCAAGGAAGGAGGAAAAGACCAGGAGAGAGATGTGATTAACTGCTTTGAACTTTAACTGATGACAAGTTGATCGTGTCTGCTAAGCATATGTATAACCTATTCTTTTCTCTAATAAAGCTTCTGTGTTGTTCCCTCTTTCTCTTAGCTCTCGGTCAGGGTGTTTCTGCACCATCGTCTTTTGAAATCGGTTTGAGGAATAAAATGCTGTGTGAATGATCAGCTTGTCTGTGACATGTGACAGTGAGTAACTGATAGGCTGAAGGCAGATGGTAGCAACATCTGACTCTGGATTTAAGTGCTTTCTTTCATCTGCTTAACAATTTTCCTTGTGTTGAGGTATGTATTGATGACTGAAGCCCCCTTTCCTCTATCTTGGACCAGTAGATCTGAAGGCTCAAGGTTCCAAACTACTAACCCAGACTCAGAATTACATGCACTTCTAAACCCATCACTCTCAATGAGTTTTTTAGTGCTTATAAACCGGCAGATATAGCTTAACATTGCATTTAGATATGTAGCCTAATTTATGGTGTGTTTTCCACTAATGCACTCCAGTCCAGTTGTCATAGCTGACCAGAGCTGCATCCATTCTGATTAAAGATCTAAAAGAATACGATAAGATAATACAATATATTTACTTGACAGTATGAGACTGATCAAGCTCCTATTTTTGATGTTTTAAAAATGCATACATAATGCAAGATACAGTAAATAATAATAATAATAATAATGGATGGATATGTCACGGGTTTTTGACCCAGTGTTTTGTGTATTTTAGTTTTATTCTTTGATTATTTTATTTTCTCAGTGTTTCCTGGTTTCTTTTGTGTCTTTGTCATTGTGTTTAGGTTCACCTCCCCTGTGATGTCGTTAGGTTCATTTGTGTCAGCTGTTTCCTCGTGTGTTTCCACTCCCCCCGATTAACCCTTGTGTTTATTTAGTCTGTGTGTTTCCGTTTACGCATTGTCAGGTCGTCTGTTATGCCACGCCATACTTATCACAGTTTTCACCAGTATCGTAGCCAGTTTCTCAGTTTAGCGTTTGTACCCTTTTCACCTTAGTTTTCATGTTTGCGTCTGCCATCAGCCCAAATAAAGGCTTGTCTTTGGTTCAAATTGAGTCCTGTCTCCTGCAGTATCTGCTCTTGGGTCTGTTTAACAAACACATCGGCCCACCTCGCTGTGACGGTATATCCTTGTGAACAGAAAGCAAAAAGCGAGGCAGAGGAAGTTCATTAAAAGGAAGTGTTAAGATATGTCGACAGGGTAGAGTTTCACCCCATTCTTTCCCCCAAGTCTATTTCCTGTAAAACTTATGAGTCTCTGTTAGCCCAAGGTGCTTTAGCTTTCCACTGTTCCCCCTGAAGTTGTCTCCTGCAAACACAGAGAGAAGAAAAATGTGACAAAACACTGTGAGACAATTACAATCTTGCAGAAAACTCTCGGCTACTACCACATCTCACAACACCCCATTACTTTTGGTATGTTTGTTTTTAAGGTTTTAAGGTTGAGGTATTTTTTTTTGGAAATGAAAGCCTATTTGTCAGATTACACTGCACAATGTGTCAAGAGAGCTGGTGAAAATAGACGCAATCCATTTCAGTTACAGTGGGTGAACTGATGGATTTTATCTAGCTCAGTGGGACCAATACAGTTGCAGCAGCAAAGTCCTATGTTAGTGAAGTCAGACCACAGCAGACGCTTAGAGTAATTGGATATACTACACTTTGTGTATTTTTGGGTGGGTGAGAGAGAGCAGATAGTAACATTTGAGCATAGACCAATTCCCTCTCCCCCCCCCCCCCCCCTTTTTGGAATTTGTGATAATCCAGAATCAAAATAATATTCCATTCATTACTTCAAATTTGCTCTCATTTTTGAGTAAATAGGGGAGTTAAACACATGAGTGTTATTGATTCTGTAAAGTAACAAATCACCAAGCACCAAGTCCATCATCTGGGAACTATCAGTTCCATTTAAAAAAAAACAACAAAAAAATATCAGTGCCTTTTTACGCAATTTCTGTGATAGGAGAAGAATTTCAAGCAATTCCTAAAGTTAACATGATTGATCTTAAGTTCAAGTTCCTCAAAGTTCTTAAAAATCTTAAAATCCAAAAGGATTTTTATGACCTAACATGATCCTTATACCAGCACTGCGTTTTCTAGAAACATTTCACTGCAGGGCAACCTGCATGTGGCGAATAAAGCCTTGATTGATTGATCGATTGATTGAAACAACAACAAGAGCTCATATGATCAGACTCATTAAACTTCCATCCATTTATCCTCTTCCACTTTTCCAATTAAGGTTCACTGGGGGCCTGGACCCTATCACAGCTACAAACTTAACTTGTTTAAGCAAAATTTTTGTCACTAACATGTTTGGTCATTTTCCATGTCATAAAGAATATTTATAATTGGTATAAGTATTTTTTAGAACTCTAATATAGAAACCTCTGACTTGAAATGATGAGTTGTTAGCCAACTGAGAGATGGATCCCCAGGTCTTAGTGACATTCATTCTGTTTCAGGAAAAAGTTCTTTTGCAGATTCAAGTCAGTGAATGTAGAAGTGGATAGTGATTGAATGATAGATGAATTGAACACTTTACCGATCTGTCTAGCTGCCTGTCTGCACATACAATAGGCCTTGACTGACAGGGGGAAGACGAGCTACAGTGGGATTGGGATACAGAGAAGGTTGCAATGATTGATGAATAGAACCAATACAGATGGTTCCCCAGGTTTATAGACCGTTTGGGATAAAAGGATTGGAAAACTGTGCGAAATGGATGTCGACAAAGAATGATTGACTGATAGGAATTCCAGAGAGGGCTCTGGTAGGTTAAGAACAAATTTTCGTGAATGTGTCTGCAAGCAACAGTTTTTTTGTGTAGATCAGATCTGCAACATTATGTGTTGTTCACTTGTCTCCATGTATCAACCATCAAGCCAGTCCATAACAGGCAGAACAACTACAGATTATCCCCAAACTAATTTAAAAGCATGGCCTGACAACACTGACTGGAAAGATAAGAACATAATAGGATAAAGTCTTGAATTTTTCATTTTGTTGTCAGTTTTTATTTGAAGTCTTGTAGTGAGTTGACATGCAGAGAGGAAACAATAGCAGGAAGAGATCCATATACCCAGAGAAGTTCAGATGCTCTGCAATCCCACAGCTCACAGCTACGCATTCAGCATCAGACATCAGAACACACAGTCTATTGTCAAGGGTAATGTTATCTGATGCTACAGTGAGTTAGCAGTTTCTTAATATGAGACCATAGCAGTTCATTTCACATCTGCTGCAGAAATCTATGTTCCTGCCCAATCAGATCACAACACTTTTAATGGCATATAAGCAAGCATTACTTAAGACCTAATGATAAAATATTTTTGTTGGGCAAATGTAAATTTGCTAAATTGCTGCAAGAGTTTGCAGCACCCACTTGCAGACACAACATCGGAACATAGCTCAACAAGGCAATAAGTGTGGCAAAGTGTGAAATGGACATGTTGGACCGGCATGTCTGTTTAACAGTTCACCGTGATATTGGGTTGAGATCTTACATTTAAGCACATCTGGAATATGAAGACCAAGTCATGAGGAGAACAAACTGCGGAAGCAATTGAGATTAAGTCAAGTCTTGCTCTAACATGACTTTTCTCTCAACTTGAAGACACATTTATGACAAAACCCCCACAATTAATACAAAGCAGGTTTAAAGTATATACATTAATAATTTGAAATACTGTAAACCAGTGGCAGGTTGTTGGGGTGCTTGAAACTCCATCAGCTTAATAACTTGGGGGCATAAACCATAAGGCACCTTCAGAGGTCTTGTACAGTCACTGCATCTTATAAGTCATATCATAATCACCGCTCTTGACTTACTAAACCATAGAAACCACAGCCCTCCTGACGCTTCCCTCTGGTTTCAGTCTTACTCTGGCTTTCACACTTGCTTATTTCTCTGACATAAATTGACTTACTTTAGGATATTTTCCTTATTTTCTTTACCTTGAAAGGCACAATTCTTACAAATTAAATCAAAACTGTTCTCTTGTCCCGTGAGTGGTCACAATTGTTTTCTTTATTCCACAGACAAACTGTGACCAATTATAAACAATATGCTGTCTAAGTGTCTACAGCATTCAATGACTAATGACCTGTCTGTACATTTTTTGTGTTATCTGGCATATTTGACCCATATTTTCTTCCACTCTTGATTACAAGACCCTTTTTTAAAGCTTAAACTGCATAAACATCAACCAGAGTAATCTGCAACCTTTCCAGAACATTTAGACTGAGAGCAGGTGGTGAGGGATCATCACTTCACTGGCAGGCTGTGAGCTTTACAGCATATCTTAAAATCCTTACAGCAAGTCATTACATGGACTTGCACTCTAATACCCAACCAATTTACTTCAACTTTACACTTGGCTCCAGCAATGCCAGGCTCTTAACCGTCCCTGTCATTTCCAAAATGTGAGCAGGTGGTAGGTCATTTCATTTTATAGAAACAGTCTGCCTTGCCATGTCAAGGAATTAGAAACCGTTTCTATTTTTAAAATGAGAAGAAGAAAAAAAGCAAAGCCTGTTTTCAGACTTTGCCCTATACGTGACCCAGCCTCACATATCAGGTCTTTCCATCATTATCATCTATATATCAATAGGTAGGAGTGTATGCATTCACTTCTTCATTAATGACTACCTGCACTACCTAGCCAGTCATTAAAAAACAGCAGCATGGAAAAAAAAAAAGATGGGAATGGGGGAAATCTATGCTAAATTAATCATTAGCTATATTTACTCCAGCTGGGTTTGATGGGTCTTCAGCAGCTGCATGTATTAGATTGTGAGACAAAAAGCAGCAGGATTTCAAAAATAATGAACACATAATTGGACGTGAAATTAGCTTCAGTGTTGGAGAGATGGAGCAGAAAAGAATAATAGATTGCTAACAATTTGAATGTTTAAAGATAACTTCAACCTGCTAACCGTCCAAATTGCACAAAAAACATTTTAAGGTGCAAAACAATCAGGCCAAGACATTAGCTGATACCATTCCTGGCTATTAACAGACAAGAACTAAACATACAATAGGTTGTTAATCACCGTAGTTACTTTTGCCTGAGGATAATTGTTACTCTGACAATAAACATGGCAGACAGGTAAGAATGTAACACTGAAGAAAAAGCTTTTTGTTAAACATTTTTAGTGTTTGCACTGTTTTAAGTTAATTAAATGTCATATCCTCACATATAATACTGCTTATTTGCACCCAGCACCTTATTTGCAAAAGCTACAACTGTTGATGTTGGTGACTTAACTTATGATAATCACTGATAAACACTGAATGAAAAGATGGCTTTGCCAGTTATTTGGAATTTGGGTTAAAATTGTGGTGTAATGTGACTGGAAACCTCATTGCGGGTCCTGGAGTAAGCTCAGAAAAGCTCTTCTGAGTTAGACTGAAATGCCTTTGATTTAGTGCTAAACATCATCAAGTTGGAGAACTAAAAGGTTTAAAAGACTGCTTTTAATGACAGTAAAATTAAAAAATACCCAAGGGTACATTTCCAGCGACACAAAAACACATATTATGACCCAATGTGCCTTATGTAACCAAAGCAAGGAATACCCTGATAGTCACAGGACACGGACACTGCTACTGTGAAGTCATGTCTTTGTAACTTTTTCCAACAAACTAAGCCGTTTCTAACCCTCTGCTAATACTCTTGAGTGCAAAGAGCAAAAAATACTTAGGCACTCAGATACATCCGAACTTATGTCATGAACTGGATTTCAAATGTAGCCCAAAATTAAACTGAACTGGGCAAAAAAAAAAATTGGCAAAAACAATTGAAATATGCTTGTTATTCACACTTTCCGAGCTGTTCTGTTATCCAGATATTAGAAGGTGGGTTGTTGAAATAAGCAGCTGGTGTTGCTTTTCCAGATGATTGTCAAGATGTCCCAGCTGAAAGAGCGCTAGTCAAACAGTGACAATGAATATAGAAACTCTGTTTAATAATAATAATAATATATTATTATTAATTCAAAATCATCCACGACTTGCAATAAGGACATTTCCTATTTCCTCTTCTGGCATATGGCTTAAAGTAAAGAAACATTTTGTTCATTAATAATTCAATTCCTCACCTCAGGGCATTTCATTTAGTAGTGGTAGTATAGCAGATGTCTGCCAGGTTTCAACAAAGGACAGTACAATAAACTTGCTCTTGGGCAGAAAATGTAGCAAGGTGTTAAAATGTAGGCGTTTTGGGGTGTTAATTAGTCACTGCATGAGAGAAGTAGCTCTAAGGAGATCAAGCAGGACCCAGCAAGTTGGCCAGGCAGGAGGAAGACAAAGATACCAGTGTCTACTACCACCAGGAGGTGAGATCACTGTCTGTTTGCTGAGGGGAACGATGCATATTCTCATTTGGTCGGCACTCTGGGTGGTCCTACTGAGCAATGGTCATGTGAAAGCTGTGATAAAAGTGTCCATTCTGTTAATAGAGATCAGCTGTCAGGCTTTGTGCAGTATGTCTGTTCAACAAATGTTAAGAGTAAAACGAATTAGAGAGAAACTGAATACGAGAGTTAAATGAGAATAAATGTCAATGTGAATATAGATTGTATACTGCAGCAGAAAAAAAGATAAAGTGCATTATAAAAAGGAGGTAAACGATTTGAAAGATATAACAAAGCAAAAACAGGAAAAGACAAGAGAGTGTTGAACAACTGCTATCAGTCTCAGTTGCTGTCCAGCTGCTTACAGTAGGAAGGACTGCAGTGTCCACACACACAAATATGCACACACACCAGACATTCTGCCGATGGCTGACACAGATACTGCAATGCAGAGAGATGAAGGGAAGGAGCCAGCGAGCAAACGAGTAGGGGGGAGAAAAAATGAAAAGAAGAGAAGAGGGGATCATACTGTGACTGAGAGGAGGGAGGGGGAGAAACAGAGTAGGGTTACTAAGGAGCTCTAAAGTGGAGAGGAAGAGTAAAGAAAACAATGAAAAGACAGTGGTTGATAGAGAGGGTGACAAATTAGGAAGGATGCAAGTTGGGAGGCAGACTGAGGGCAGCAAAAGGAGAAACATGGGCTCTGTTAATCAGAAAGTATTTATTTATTCAATTTTTAAGTTTGATTGTGACAATTTAAATAAATAAATACATAGTAAATAAAAAAGAGAGTAGCAGGAATGCTTACTTTCAAAATTTTGAGCTTCTTAATTGCAAAGCTCATAGAATGATCATCAACAAGAAGAAGCATGACTTGGTAATAAAATTGATGCATCCATATTATAAAAGAGATTAAAAGACTGTTTGTTTTCCTAAATTTGGCGAATTTAACAGATTACTGCCCTGAATAGGGTGTCCATCCATCAGAGCCAAAATAGAGAAGAGCCAACCAGAAGAAACCTTTCTGTGAATTGACAGCAAAGTGTGTAAAAGACATGCTTTGTCTCTCCCAAGCGTGAGATGGACACGCATGCAGAAATTGCATTACCAGCAGGGGGAGAAAATCTTTTTTATGCTCACTACCGACTTTGTGGCTTTAAATATATTAAGTATATTCCAGGAGCCTTAATTGTCCGAATCTATTAATCCCTTTCCCGTTATTATTTTCATGTTGGCTTAAAAATAGAACATCTCCCCCTGCTGTTACTGCAGATAACTGCAACTTCTGCATGAGTGTACATTTCCAACACGTTCTCACTCCCAAAGCGTAACATTTTACGCTAGGTGACAAATCGTCAACATATTACATTTTCGGCTACCCACCACGTTCCTAAATGACGACCTCGGAAAAATGAGGAAATATGAGAACCGTATGGACTCAATTTACACATGTTCGCTCTTTTTCTTCAAATCGCTTAGAAACACGCTATTTAACATCATTAAAGTCCTGGTTATGGTCAGGAAAAAGGTTATGGTTAGGGCTAGGGATAAGGTTAGGTTTAGGGCTGGAACATCTATTACCGCGGGAGTGTCATTGCACTGGATTTCGGCCATAACCCACCGCGTACCATAACAACGCCGAAGGTCTCCTTTCGCGTTCCTCAGGAACGCCGCGGGACGTGACAAAACGTCGGCATGTTACGCCTCGGGAGTGAGAACGGGCTGACATTTCATGATTTGGAGAGGCAATGCATGAAATGGACACAGTGGAACAGCATGTCTATTGTGATATTAGGTTGAGGTGACCTACTAACTACTGGAGAGTTGTTGGTATGTTGTGTCATGTAATCACATTACATTTTTCAGTGTAAAGCGTTAGTGTACTTATCTGCACACCGGGCAATAGAAAAAAACCGAACATGCCTTTTCTTCTTCTGCATTAGCAGTACAGTTATAGTGGGGCGGGGAACAGTTTAAAGGAATCGGAATTTTACAACTGGGTTAGCTAACTTTGCAATCATATACACAAAGAGCATGCTAACACAAAGCTAGCAAAAATTCCATAATGTAAATACATGTATAATCTAAAACATGTGTTGTTTAATTGATTAGTTGGTCAACAAACAACTGGAAAAAACAAATTAGAACAATTTATTTTGCCTCTTTTTATTGTCAAAACAATTTCAGAATAACGTCATATCCATTTTCTTCAGCCACTTCAGTAAACATGCCACACTCAAGTAAATGATCTGAATTCATCTTCCACATTGATAATGTTATTTATTAAAAGAGAACTGGTAAACCTTTTACATGCATTGTTAGATTCCAGATTCCACTCAAAAAGCTAAAATAGGGTGGAATGAGTGTGTTTACCTTTTATTATTAGACTTAAAGGAGCTGGACAAAATACATTTGATGATTTATTATATTTAGAAGAAAGTAATTTCAAGGGAACTAAAAATCCACTTATACTTACGAGAACATTCTCCTATGATGCGGAGAGAGATACAGGAAGCCCAAGGTCACAGCACTTAGAAAAATTGCTTATATCCACTATTTATCTACATCTTTTCCCATTCCCTTTGTCCTTTTGCCTCTCATTATCTTGGTCTACCTTCCTTTCTCGCTTGCTTCCTGTTCCCTTCTCTCACATGCACATGAACAATAGCACAATTCTTTCCAGGATGCAGGATGATTCACAGATGATGCAACTCCTGCTATTCTGTCACATGTCCTTTTCTTCCTGTGTCCATTCTTTTTCATTTCTTTCTGTGCTCAGTAGATAGAACTATCATCCCCGTAGCTGCCGTGTGATGAACAATAATCTGGTGATAGACCATTTTACAGTGCTGCCATCACCATTGTTGTTGTGTGTGTGGATGTAGTTGTCTGGATATGTGGAATTGTCTCTGTGTGCATGCGTGCGTTTTTACTGGAAACTATGAGTTTGATTGATACTGTACCTTCCTTCCTCTATTATTGACACTAGTGTGTCTTTCTTCACAGTGGCAGCTTTTGTATGTGTCTGAGATTTATGAACTGCACAAGAAATACTGTAATAACCAACTTTACAATAAGAAAATCACAACAAACATTTATAGACTTGGATTTGTCTCCTACTTTACTGTAGAGCTGTTTAGCAACTTAAGAAAAATCAGGTCATGTCTACAAGCACAACAGTTTTTCTATTAGGCTATAACTAGCTGAAGACTAAAGTAATATGACAAGAGTATGCACAGAAAAAGACATTTGTTAGAACAGCTAACTTCTTTTAGTGAGATTTTTTTAAAATGCAGCTTGCACCTTTTGAACACAGGGTAATACAATACATCCAAAGATTTATTACTGGATTTTACATGGCCTGAAAATATCTTTATATTCCTTAATTTTCATTCACCTTCACTTTGGATTTACGCATTTAGTTTTCTAAGAGGTTTTCCTGAGACCTGCTTTCTCCTTCTGTAGATATTAGAAGTGCAGAAAAAATTTCACAAAATGATTTTCAGTTATTGCAAATCAATTCTCATTTTAACACCCTGACCATTTTCGATCCAGGGTTGCAGGAGTGAGAGGATGGTGGTGGTGTGTATGTGTCATATTTCCTGTCTATTTTTGATAGTCTGCATCCTAAATCAATATATCTAATTTTACCTTCCCTCATCTCATTATGTCAGATTTGTCCCAGCTGTGTTTCGTCCATTCTGGACGTTTCTTAGTGGTTCCTAGTTTCTAGTTTCCAGTATACAGTTTAGTTTTTAGTTTTCATGTTTGAGATTTTGGTTTGCTTTTGTGAAGTTCATTATTTATGTAGCGTTTTTCCCAACAATAAAGCTGCACCCTGAGTTTAACTTCATCCTGTCTGCCACACAGCACTTACCATGACAGCAGCAGGGATTGTTTTACAAAGTCTGTCTGTTTGTTCATGCATTTCTCCATTAACCTGGGGTGTACACTACTGCGCTGCATATGAACCAGCTTTAAACAATATAATCAATAGTTTTCCAGCAGACTATCTGGTAAAGATCTGAGAAAATCTTCTAATTGCTAACTTCTCAGTGAAATCAAGCTTTAAAAAAACTTTGTTTTTCATCCTAGTTCTTAGATTATATATAATCTTGTGATACATTTTCCTTTCGTTACTTTGGCTCCAAACTTACCAAAATATACATAAAAATACTTAAGAAAAAAAACCTGATTGAGGTTGTCATGATTCATGCATGAAAGGGTTAAGCAGCGAAACACCGATTCCAAGTATGGTACAATCATTGCTGATAAAATCCAAAATTATTTTCGCCCCGTATATAACAGCACAC
The DNA here is from genome assembly GCF_963576455.1 of Neolamprologus multifasciatus. Classification (NCBI taxonomy): domain Eukaryota; kingdom Metazoa; phylum Chordata; class Actinopteri; order Cichliformes; family Cichlidae; genus Neolamprologus; species Neolamprologus multifasciatus. The sequence continues at coordinate 4,904,928 of NC_140457.1, read as the reverse complement.
AGCATTGTTATACAAGCATAGCCACATCTCAATACATCATTTTTCACAGCAACTGCAGTTATTAAAGATGTCAAACTGATCTCCTGTGACAGATACGTTCTCATTAGATAGATTTCATATAATTTGGTTATCTTATCAAAATATTACTTTCTGGTTATTCCCCATTTTACTATCTGATTCTAAACGTCAGTAAGACAAAGGAGTTGATAGTGGACTTCAGCACTAAGCAGGAGAGGAACTACCAGACCCCCGTCATCAACGAGTGCCCAGTGGAGAGAGTGGACAGCTTCAAATACCTCGGAGTTCACATCACGCAGGACCTGTCATGGTCCTGTCACATCAACACCGTGGTGAAAAAGGCCTGTCAGCGTCTCTACCACCTCAGACGCTTGAGAGACTTCCGACTGCCCCCCAAGGTGCTCAGGAACTTTTACTCCTGCACCATAGAGAGCATCCTGACGGGAAACATCTTAACCTGGTTCGGGAACAGCACCATGCAGGACAGACGAGCTCTACAGAGGGTTGTGCGTTCAGCTGAGCGCACCATCCGCTCAGAGCTCCCTGACCTGCACTCAATCTACAGCAGGCGGTGCTGGACCAAGGCCAGGAAGATCGTGAAGGACCTCAGCCATCCCAACAACGGACTGTTCTCTCTGCTGAGGTCAGGAAAGCGATTCCGCTCCCTGAAGACCAACACAGAGAGACTGAGGAGGAGCTTCTTCCCGCAGGCGATACGGTCTCTCAATCACACCACCACACAGTACTGACCCACACATATAGTTCTTACACACACACTGGACATTCTGGACATTGTTCTCACTTCATCACTTAAACCACTTTAAGCATATTTGCACTGCACAAGACACTATATAATGTGGATTGCACAACACTGGACATTATATTCCTCATTTCCAGTTAATATTTGTACAGCTGCTGTTATTGTGTGTGTATATATATATATATATATATATATATATATATTTATATTTTTTCATACATTCTTATATATTTCTATACTGTGTATTTTGCTGTACAGTTATTTTATTTTCAACTTTAATTTATATATTTTATCTTATTCTTCCCAGTTAAATTTACCCTTCATTCTAATTTGTGTTGTACAGTTATCTCATTCTTAACTTAATTTTTATATTTTATTTATTTTATTCCTTCCTGGTTAAATTTACCCTTTTTTATTTCCTATCTTATTCATAGCCTTCTCTTTTTTTCTTTAGGTCACGAGCAGTTGTCCAAGCATTTCACTGCATATCGTACTGTGTATGACTGTGTATGTGACAAATAAAAATTTGAATTTGAAAAACCTTTTAATAATAATAATGGATTGCATTTATATAGCACTTTTCGAGACCCTCAAAGCTCTTTACAATTTTGCCATTTGGTCACATTATACTTTTTTTTTCCATCTGAGAAGGGATTTCAATATGTCATGCTTTAAACGGGTGGAGGATAGATTGACAAGTGTACGCCCAAGTTCTGTACAGTATTCGTCACATTGCTTTTAACAATGTTTTTCTGGTCTTAGTGCAAGTGACTAACAGCTATACATAACAATTTCTTTTGATCAAATAAATGTATTATTTTCCCTTGATTTAAATGGTTATTTTAATGGATTCTCTAAAAGGTTATTACACAGACCAAATCAAAAACTCAAAGATAATATTCCACTGAAATAAACTACTTTTTAAAAAGGTAAAGTGACCCACAGGTGGCACGATTTAAATATGAGACGAGCTATGGGCATGCATTCAGTTCACACGGTTTAATGTTGATATAGAAAATGTACATGTAAAAGCAGCACCAAATAACACATACAGAAAAAGGTCTTTATTTAAAGAGTAAATGCTACAATAAAACAAATTGTGCTGCAACACAGTAAGTAGCCGGACACGTAAATACAGGACAAGCACTGCAGGGAATATAAAAAGAAAAAAAAAGGAAAAAAGCTGCCCTGTGTCACAGGTGTAATGCAGGCAATCTACACTGCAGCCCTAAAGGGGCAAAAAAAAGGATGTAAGAAAAGTCTTTGATGGCCAAGCAGAAATCCACATACAGCTGTCTTTCAATTATCCGTCTCCAGGTTAGGACTCCACTCTGATAAGTATCAAAAAGAGGTGGCACAGTCCACTACAGATATCCCATGGGAATCAAACAAAGCTTTCTCCTAAAGGGTAAAAACAGATTTTAGCATCACACTCCACAGAGACTCGAGCAGAACATTTTTCTATAGCCTGCCTCTCCAACAGGGGGCTATGAACCCTCCACCAATCCACCTTTAGAAAGATTAAGACGGCTAAATGCCACGACTCACACTACTCGCACCAGGAATTCCCGCACAAGACTCTGGGTTTAAACAACAAGAGAAAGACCCTAATTACCTGCACCTGTGCTTATAAATGGGAAAACAACCCAGTCCTCCCTACAAGGGGCAGTTCTCCGGCCCAGATCTCATCTCTCACAGTAAGAAATACTAATTAAAAGCAAAGCCTTAAAGGTATGGGTTTACTGACAAATATTAAACTGTCTCCAAAAAGTATAAGGCATCTCTTTGTTGCATGTTTAATGGAAAATCAGCCTGTAACCTAGACGTCCTAAAATATTACTCATTCCAGCTTTTCAAACTGTACTCAACAAAAGGGTTTTTTAGATCATTGTGGTTTCTACTGAATGACAAATGCAGGGAAATGATGAAGCTTTTTCTTTACTCCGGTCCACTCTTAAAACCACATCAAAATCAAAACTTGTACATGACATTGGTGCTTCCTTGAAATGGCAATATTCAGATGAATACATTTGATCCAGTGATTGGTTAGAGAAAACCGAATAGCCTTCAGAGTCTGGGTTGACGGATCCGTCTGATATCAGCCCAGTACTTTAAAGATTTGTAGTCAAAGGAGGGTTTCTGAGGGTTTTGTTGAGTCACAAGCTGATAAAACATTCCCCACATCATTGCATCACCACCTTCAGCTGTCAGGACTGTTGAGAATTGCAAACTGTCAAAGCACAACCATCAGGTTAACTCTTGTTTCAAGACAAAAAAGTGCAATAGAGCTATTACTGTGAAAACTACAATCTGCGCTTTCATGTCTATTATGGCAATTTCGTTTTGAAAACACTACAAAGTGGGAGAGCAATGAAATCTGATTTGAGCGTGAATAAAAAATGGAGGAAATGGTGAACAGATTCTTGTTGATGATATTTTAAGAGGAACAAGGCTGCCAGTTTTTCAGACGCTCAATTTATTAGAATGATCTACTGAGCTCTTGTACACAATACTGACTCATTCACATTAGCATCTGACACAAATCTTGTGTAGTTAGTGTGTAGTGTAGTCAATATTTTTGTTGTGTGTTCAGAACAATGAGGCGACTGCTGAATGTTACAGGTGTTACAGCAGTGATACATCTCCTGTTGTCAGGCTTGCAGGTATCAGGCTGTTGTTGTTCTCCTTCATCTCATAGTGGACAGAAATGATTTTTTGGAGTGGCACAAATAATTTGTGTGGCATCAGATTTGATGCAGAACAGCTGATTGTCCTGTAAATAGTTTGAAATGTTTATTTAAAAAAAACACCTTGGCTGCATTTTTAGGTAAACAGCTGCAAAAAACTTTGTTGTTTCCATAACTCAGTTACTTTTTTGAAGAAGTAACTATATAATTAATTGCCCAACATTGGTCATTATATACTGTATTTTGCAGACAGAGAGTTACAGACTCTCTCCCAGACCACAGACTCATAATACAAGTCAGAGCTTTATAAAATGAAAAAAAAAAAAGAAAGTTGTGTTTTCAAAATTAGAGTTCAAGTTATTTTTACTTCCAATAGTGTTAAAATACTATGTAACGGGTGTATTAGAAAATAATTTATATTTCACCAAAGATCCATCCTGCAGTGTTATCTTGCTTTGTCGGTACTGGTTATGTATATGTGTTTATTTATATATGTTTATTTTCTGTATTTATATTTTGGAAGCTTTTATTTTGTTTGTGTGACCTTTGACTTCCCGTGAAGTCACTTCCTGTAGCTGCGCGCTATTTTCCTCAGTCGCCTAGAGGCCCTGCTGAGGAGAGGTGAGCGTACGCTAGTGTTCTCAGTTACAGAGCGAATAAACACAGTTAAAGTAACTAAAAGTAATTCAAACACTGCTTGTTCCCTTTGTGCATTTTGTCTCACAGTTCTGTTTGATATTTTAGTGTGAATTATTGTTTCTCTGCCAAGTACAGCTCTTTATTGTAACATGCTAGTTAGCTAATCTCAGATGAGAGCATAGGAGCATGCACGTGGCTTCTCATGTGGTCCGCTATCCTTCTCTCTCCCTTGAAGGTGTTCATGCAGAAGTCCAGTAAAGTGAAGTCGCTGTACTGTTTTGTTTTTATTTTAAACAGTTCTGGGAGAATAAATCCATCCAGCTGGCAAAGTGAGAGCTGACTCCTCTGGTCATTCACACAACACAACGCAGAGAACTAATGGCAATAAGAGTTTTAGGCCAGACCGGCTACAACTACACAGGTCATGAACAAGATTATTTAAAATTTTCATTGTAAGTGGGCTAAAGCAGTTAATTAAAAGCAGTCTAACATAAACGCTGTAATTTGATTATTTTAATAAACCATGTAACTTGGATGGATTCGATGCTGGCGTGACCATAGTGTAGACGTCTGCTGTTGCTCACAGTGGTCCAAGGGACCGCTCAGGGAGTTTGTGTGTTCACTCAGACACGTGAAAAATTAGAGGGAACATTGGATAGGAAGTCACAGAGCTAACCCATGCACTAATGAGACTCTGTGTTAATTGAGGCTAGTAATTAATCAGTCCCAGTCTGTCATAATATCAGTTTTACAGTCACGCAGCCACCCTCTTTCTACACTGTAGACAATTGCATAAACCACAGCATATCCTGCGGTTGACATGATGACCCATAGTGACAAACAAAGGCACAATTCAAAATCTTATCGACTCCAACTAATGATTGTTTCTGTTTTCTCTTGGTGTCATGTTTCATTCTGTGCAATGCTGCAAAGTAAATCTGCTTAGAACCTAGAAAGGTGCACTACACAACTATTTTTAGAAGTAAAGCAAAAAGTTTGCCTCATTTGATATCTAGACTTTTAAAACAGAGAAACCCAAACATCAGAATTGCTACAGAGAAGTCAAGAAACTTCTTGAAAGCCGCTGAGAGCTTTACTGTGCTGCACTGTGTTCTTGTCGCGTTAACAAACGATCCCAGCACAGCAGGATTCATGGAGGCACACATCTACTACCAGTTTCTACTTTACACTTGTTCATTTATGGATATAAAGTGGGTACAATTATGTGTTTTTCTTTTTTAGGTTAACTACTGTTGTGACACATTGTTTCAAATCAGTTTTTTTTTTTTTTAATTTTATTAGTTTTGTTTTCTCTAAGGCAGGTCCATGCTTTGCAGTAAAATGCTAAACACCTATAGGGTATGCCAATTTAATTGGGATAAAAATAACTGCCTGAAACTGTCTAAGGCAGCAGAAAAGAATTCCAGACAAAATCCTGTGAGAGTCGCTAATGATTCGTTTTGCACTTTGTCAAAGTTTTCAAAAAAACAAAACAACTTTCCTCTGACACTATAATAAGTTCTTGTCACAATTCATTTTAAGCCAGAAGATACAGCGCATATTCAGAACAGCAAAACGCAGTGAGAGGGCCCACTAACAAGCACACTTGTGTAGAGACATAACAATTCAATTAAACTGGTGCATTAATTTTCTCTTTCACAGAGCGTAATAAATTAGCAGTGAATAATGAAATGCAATTAAATAATGTGCACTGGGACAGTCAATGACCAGGCAGTGGTAACCTCTGAGAAGGTTTAGCCACACACTTGGGCCTCAGTTCCAGCACTTCAGCTCTTCCCTTAAAGATATTCCTTTCCTATGTTCCAATATTTTCAAGCATTCATTGATTCATTATTTAGCAGTGGACAGTCTATGAAATGTTGCACTATGTTTTGTGTAGGATAAGACTTTCAAAACAAAGGTGGAGACAAAGGAGAGAAATGGAGAGCATAGGGAAAGGAAAGGGAAAAACGCAGGGACCTGAACTACAGATGTATTAACTCGAGAAGACAAACCTAGATGGCCGTGGAGAAAGAATATTGAGAAACCAGACAGACACAGGGACACAACTGGAAAGGCAGGGATCACAAAGGGAACTAACATCAACCAAGGAACAGAACTGGAAACATGGATATTATGATTAACCCTTTAAGACCTACCATAGAACCAAGTCCGCCAGAGCTTATATTATATTTTTACATGCTGTGGAGCCATTTTTGGGAGCATTTCAAGTTGCTATACAACCATTATAGCCCAAATTTTAATAATATGTCTGCATTAAGTGCATAGTAATTACATAAATTGCAAAAAAGTGCAATAAACTACAAAAAAATTTAAAATCGTTTTTGTTTTTTTAACATATATTTCTAGTTAGAGAAATTTAAGAGGCTTATCCCTCAAAACTGTAAATACAAAAAAGTTGCACAAAATAGTTTCCCACCACAGGAAATTTATTTTGAGTGTCTTCATAGTTTTATTTTTGAAATAAACCAATTTTTATATACTGCAGGAAAAACGAAAATAAATATTATAATGCAAATTTGCAAAAAAGCAGCATGTGCATCAAAATAAACTATTTCCAGCAGTGCAATATGAGTCCTAAGCATCCCAGAAACGACACAGAAAGTCATAAAGTCAAACATAACTTTTAAAAACACCAGTATAGGCTCATGAGGCTATATGGTAAAAAACTACATTTCCGCGAAAATGACATCACTTCCGGTTTCGGGCAGGTCATGGTGGACATGCGAAAGTTCGTGCTGACGTCTATTCCAACGTAGGAAGTGTTACAAACAGCTGATCGGATCAGCAAAGCGTGTTTCTGGAATATTATGGTTTTGTTGCTGCAAGTGCTTTTTATGCAGTTTTTGCAAAGCTATATGTGGAAGGAAACTGTGACCGAGGACAAGCTCATGGCATAAGATGTAAGTACAACTCCTCTGGTTTCATATGCAAAAAAAATTATTGCGCTACCTTACGTGGTTGCAGAGTTACCGGGATTTTAAAATAGTTACGCAAAACAGAGCGTGCCGCTCCGACCGGCTTTAAAGGGTTAAAGGAACAAACATTAGAACTAGAAGATAAATCACTTCATAAACCCACAAAACTCTAAACACTGAGTCATCGATCCACTGTTTTAAGTTTGAGGAATTTATATTCCTGGGTTATTGTCTTTCATGATTTTCTGCTTGTGTTCATTCTTAGTACTTAGGCTTTAGATTTAGATTAGGCTTTGGTCCACGTCTCTGTGTTATACTTCTTGTTTTACTTTGACGGTCCCTTGTCTCATGTCAGTGTTTCTAGTTTTCCTTCCCCTTTGTCTACCGTATTTTCACAACTATAAGGCGCACATAAAAGCCTTAGATTTTCTTTAAAAAGTGCGGCGCGCCCTATAGTGCAGTGCGCCCTTTGTGTGTTGTAAGGAGGACGTAGTAGAGAACACCATGAGAACGCTAAAGGGTGAAGTGTGGGCGTTGATTGTATATACCGGGACAATCGCACATACCTGTATAAAAGGACAGGTATGTGCGTTATGCGGAACATTGTTGTTTTAACAACCCTGAAAATGGCAAAGAGACACGCTTATGAAGCACAGTTTAAACTGAAGGCCATCAGCTACGCGGAGGAACATGGAAATCGAGCAGCCGCGAGAGAATTTAAGATTAATGAATCGATGGTTCGCAAGTGGAGGAAGCTGGAAAACGAGCTCCGACAGGTCAAGAAGACGCAGCTGAGTTTCCACGGACATAAGGCGAGGTGGCCCGAGTTGGAAGAAAGACTCGAGCAGTGGATCATCGAGCAAAGAATGAGTGGGAGAAGCGTTTCGATGGTCACCATTCGACTAAAAGCAGTTTCGCTAGCAGAAGAAATGAAAATTGAAGATTTCCAAGGAGGTCCGTCTTGGTGCTTTCGTTTCATGAAACGGTGCCATTTTTCCATCCGGACCAGGACTACAGTAGCGCAGCAACTTCCAGCGGATTATAATGAAAAGCTGGCCATCTTCCGCTCCTACTGCAATAAACACATCGCCGACAAACACATCCAGCCCAGCCACATCACTAACATGGACGAGGTGCCGCTCACTTTCGACATCCCGGTGAGTCACACTGTGGAGAAGAAGGGGACCAACATGGTAGTGATACGCACAACGGGGCACGAAAAGTCTTCTTTTACTGTTGTGCTTGGCTGCCATGCTAATGGACAGAAACTGCCTATGGTGATTTTTAAGAGAAAGACTTTGCCTAAAGAGAAGTTTCCAGCAGGAATCATCATTAAGGCAAATGAAAAGGGCTGGATGGATGAGGAAGTGATGAAAGAGTGGCTGAGGGAGGTGTATGTGAGGAGACCAGGTGGTTTTTTCCACGCATCACCATCGCTTTTGATCTGTGCCCATCTCACAGCCGATGTGAAAAAACAAGTGAAACAAATGAACTGTGAGCTTGCTGTCATTCCGGGAGGCCTGACAAAGGAACTCCAACCGCTGGACATCGGTGTGAACCGGCCGTTCAAAGTAAGGCTGCAAGCGGCGTGGGAGCGATGGATGACCGATGGAGACCACAGTTTCACTAAGAGTGGAAGGCAGCGCCGGGCGAGTTACGCCACGATTTGCGAATGGATTGTAGATGCTTGGGCTAACATGTTGTTCGAGCTTTCGCAAAAGCCGGCATCATTTCCGAGGAGCCGCACGGCACGGAAAGTGACTCTGACGGTGAAGAAAGTGAACCTGGAACGTTTGATGGAGATTTAGCGCAGCTGTTCAATTCAGACACAGAGGATGAGGACCACGATGGGTTTGATTGATGACAATTACCGGTAATAAAAATGTGGGTACCAAACTCAGTTTTGCTCCCGCTTTACTTTTAAATACGCATACTTGTATGCGCCCTATAATCAGGTGCGCCTTATGTGTGTGTTAAATACAGTAATGGCACACATAACTGAGACTGCGCCTTTTAGTACGGTGCGTCTTATGGTCGTGAAAATACGGTAGTCATGTTTGATTTCTCCCTGTTTGCTTTTAAATTAATGATATGTCATACGTTGTATTTATGTTCCTTTGCTTCGCCGTGTCCAACCCTGATCAGAAAAAAGAAAAACACTGGTCTTTTCATGATTTGCGTAGTGGCAGGAATAAACTGTTTTCAGCAGACAGAAATGCCTCAAAGCTAACTCTCCATGCTAATGAGTGTTCATGTTAATTGATGCTACTAATTAATCAGCCTCACTGCTAAGAAATCCAATTTGGTCCTCTGTTTCATTCTCTCATAAGATTAGCTTTAGAGAAATACATCCCACAGTCACAGAGAGAAAGAATTCTAAAGCAATTTTATCCATGACCAAGCATGCTCTGAGATCAGGGTATTTGAAATGTATATCTTTAACACACAAATCCACAATTACATTAGTTATAGTGTGAAAGAGTTACAGTGAGACAGTTGCAGACTGTTTTCATACTTGTTTGAATCGTGTGAAGCAAAGTGTTACTGCAAAGGATACAAATTTTCCATTGTGAATTCAGTCCATTGTCTGATTTATAGTTGCAAATGAATCGATAACTTTCTGTGAAGTAACACAGTGCACAAGTTGGGATGGTTGCTAGAAGCAACTAGAAGGTGTAACGCTTATTACACACCAGCACAGGGATCATTAAATCTGAATTTTTATTCCAATTTAATGATTGTTCTTTAAGTTTGACTGTGGGAGAACAAATGGCAGTTATTGCAATGGACATGACCTATCCTCAGCTTCTTCTAGGAGCAGTTAATAAAAAAATCAATGAAAAAAATCAATAGGTATGCAAGGCGAGACTCAAATGACAGACAGAGCTGGTACTCCTATGGTGATGTTCTGAAATACTATGAGAGAAAATGGTACTTGTTTTGTTTTGTTTGGATTCTCACCCAGACCACAACACAATTCATAATCATTGGAGCAATGTTTTTCCAGGCACTAGACACTTTTGAAACATCCAGTTTTCATATCTGCACTTTATCAGATACAGATACAACTTTATAAATAAAAGTTAAAAAGGCTAATTAAAAAGTCAAATATTGAAAGCCACTCAATTTAGTCTTCTTGGTCTATTCAAATTTGTCCCTATACTTCAATCTTCTACAATTCCTCCTCCTTTTGAGCTGAATTAAAACTGGTAGAAGTGTAGCCCCAGCCCTTTTTAAGAGCACTTAAGAGTCTCATGAATTCAAAGCCTGCTCACATCTCTTACACTCTTAACTTGCATGACATACTCTGCTGGTGTAAATTGTCAACTTCCATAAAATTTGTAGTCGCATACTGTACTCAGTGCATAGAATATTCATAATGAATTTGAAATGCCACGCACACAGTACAGCAAGACAGGTGACACGCATCCTCCTAAGCTCAGTTGGTACAGAGCACGCAACTTATTCCTTATCACAGCATCCTACCCCGTTGATGCATGTCATACTCCAATATAGTGACCTTCTCTCTACAGGGGAAGCTGAATTCAAATACCAAATAATGAAATAAGGTAAGCTACACTTTCATTATCCCAAAGTTGGGAAATTCCTTTGTGTTTTCATATGTTTGTCATATAATGACATTTAAGGTGTAACAAAATAGCTTAGATTAATTTAGCTCAAAATCCAACAATGCAAATCAAATCAAAACTAATGTGGGAACAAAAAAATGCAATAAATAAGAAAATTATCAATAACATAATTACAAACTGAAATATGAATATGAGATAATGTATATGGCAGTAAAAAAGATCAATACAGCAAAACAGCTTATTAAATCTAATAAAAACACCACAATAAAAATCAAAAAACAATAAAATGGCTCCTTATAACAGTGTATATGCAAAACTTCTGTTTCTGCTAGATACATGTGCTGCACTGTAGATATGACTTACATAAGATGTGCAAAATGTCCTCTTTCTGTTCTTGCACCACTGAAGCTCAATCACTGAAAAAGAGTGCCACCTGCTCAGTGAGTGATGCAGAGGGTAGTCACGATTATCAAGAGGTGAATGACAGTTTAGTGCCATGCTCTCCACCATAGCTTCAAATGTATTCAGTTTGCAGCAAGGATTCCTCATCAGTTTATTCAGTATGTTAGTATCCCAGTATGGAAGTACACTGTGATAACAAACACACAGAAATGCATGAACATAGCTTCTTCCTCAGTACCAGAGGTTGGATTGTGATGAACGCACCCAAATAATTTTATTATCACCATGCAGACACAGCCATCCTGATGGGAGTGAGCTCTATGGAGTTCTTATGTATGTAATTGCAACATCCACTCCCAGACTTGGTTGATCTGCAGACTGCAGAGTGTATAGAGACGATTTCATTCTCTTGCTTCAGATACAGTTTCAGGCCATGATGGCCTGCAGCCTTGCTTTGGTGCAGTTTTCTCACCTGTCTCTAAGCTGGTTACATATCGCAGTCAAGCAGGAGGTGTTTGTCAGAGTCAGACCCACAGATTTCGTTTGGGGGTGAGAAGAGGAGGAATGCAACAGACATATGTAAGACGGTTTTCTTCCATTTGTGCAACATCTCTAAAATTAGAAATATGCTGTCTCAGAGTGATGCTGAAAAACTAGCTCATGCATTTATTACTTCCAAGTTGGACTACTGTAACTCATTATTATCAGGAAGTCCTAAAAACTCCCTGAAAAATGCTGTACCAAGAGTCCTGACAGGGACTAGAAAGAGAGAGCAGATTTCTCCTGTTTTGGCTTCCCTTCAATACAGAATTGAATTCAAAATCCTGCTCCTCACATACAAGGTCTTAAATAACCAGGCCCCATCTTATCTTAATGACCTTGTAGTACCATATTACCCTATTAGAGCACTTCGCTCTCGCACTGCAGGCCTACTTGTTGTTCCTAGAGTATTTAAAAGTAGAATGGGAGGCAGAACCTTCAGTTTTCAGGCCCCTCTTCTGTGGAACCAGCTTCCAGTTTGGATTCGGGAGACAGACACTATCTCTACTTTTAAGATTAGGCTTAAAACTTTCCTTTTTGCTAAAGCATATAGTTAGGGCTGGACCAGGTGACCCTGAATCCTCCCTTAGTTATGCTGCAATAGACGTAGGCTGCCGGGGGATTCCCATGATGCATTGAGTTTTTCCTTTCCAGTCACCTTCTCACTCACGATGTATTAATAGACCTCTCTTCATTGAATCATATCTGTTATTAATCTCTGTCTCTCTTCCACAGCATGTCTTTATCCTATTTTCCTCCTCTCACCCCAACCGGTCGCAGCAGATGGCCCCGCCCCTCCCTGAGCCTGGTTCTGTCTGAGGTTTCTTCCTGTTAAAAGGGAGTTTTTCCTTCCCACTGTCGCCAAAGTGCTTGCTCATAGGGGGTCATATGATTGTTGGGCTTTTCTCTGTATCTATTATTGTACAATCGACTATACAATATAAAGTGCCTTGAGGCGACTGTTGTTGTGATTTGGCGCTATATAAATAAAATTGAATCGAACTGAATTGAACATAAAGATAATGAGGGTATGTGGAGGCAGCGTGTTTGCAGCAGAGGGCTGTAAAATAAACCTGTTACCTTCCACAGCAAAACATAGACCACTGAACTCCTCAGTACAGGGGTGAAGGCTTTAGGTCTCGCTTTAATTTGTTACTCGTAAATCTTACTAGGACAAACTGCATAAAATCCACAATTTTCAAAATGTTAAATTGCTAAATCACTTGACATTTAACACAATCATACCGAAAGTTGCAGATGAACAGGTTAACTTGGGAGGCAGGGAGAATTTTTTTTGTCTCTACTTATTAAATTATACAGTCACTGCACTGACTCACATGCGCACGCACAGACACACACAGCCAGAGAGATGTTATGCTACACTACACAACGTTTCAGTGACAAAAGGAGACAGGTAAATGCAACTGGAAGCCATGTTGTCAACACTGATATTTCATTGTTGTATGTATGAGTGTGTGTATGTGACATTACTCATTTAAGAATTTACAAGGATGTGTTCAAAATGATTAATATGAGATGTTTAAGGTCACTGTGTGGGTGGATCCCATGAACATGACTACAGCCGTGCTGTACACACACCAGAAATACTGATCTATAAATATAACGAGACTTATGCATATTTATGAGACTATTTCATGCTGAGAATCCTGTGCGTGTCTAGTGTCTGAGTCAAAATTGTACTTGTCATTTTTAATCTACTTCTCTAACTATTGCTAATCAATAATAAAAGAGCCACTCAGTGTTTGGCACACACAAAGCAAGCTGTTATGGCTTTTCTCACTCAATTTATATCATATCGCAAGCATTTCCATAAACTTTTTTTATGGTCTTGTCTTTCTTCTGACCTCTTTCCAAAGCTTCTCCAGCTGACTTATATGTCACTTTTCATTATTGTTAAATAAAGTGCCTCTAATGACATTTCTTTGGCTTCTCTTTTTATATTACGGTCATTAGCTTAACATAATGCGTCTGTAATGGCTGAACATTTGTATTTAGCTGACAGACTCAGTTGAGCTTTAATTTTACAGACAAAACAACTCAAGCAAACCACAACGGTAAAAACAAAACTAAATCAGCTTTCATTTGTAGTCATCGCAGTCATCTCATAAAATTTTCAAATCTGCCTTATCCATCCACCATTACGCCTCTGCACTCGGAGCACGTTTTTTTCCCATGTGCAAGTTCCAGTAATGTGTTGTTTGTAATTTGTGAAGTGACATCCAGTTTGAGACACAAGCTATTTCTGCAGTATACACAGAGGGTTGGTCATGTCAGTAAATTTGTCCCGGATGAGTTGGCAGGCTGAGGAGTGACTGACTAACAGATTGAGGTCAAGAATGGACTTGTTTGAAAATCGTTCCCGTCTTTGTTTGTTCAAACAAATTTGAATGACAAGCATTAAGGACATGAGATATGGAGCTGCTGTTGTATTTGTGCTTCTGTTTGGAATGGATTAATGTCATTAAAATGTATGCATTCACACAATTTCATAATCAATCTAAATGTGTGTTTTGGTAGAGATTTAAGCATGGATACAGATTTGACTCTACTGAAATTTCCTATGAGAAAGCAAGTACTGAATATCAGAAAGAACTGAAAGTCAGCATTTTTAACACATGTAGAGTTGTTTAAATGTACCAAGCAGTGTTGGTCAAGTTACTTGAAAAAAGTAATCAGTAACTAATTACTGATTACTTCCCCAAAAAAGTAATCCCGTTACTTTACTGATTACTTATTTTCAAAAGTAATTAATTGCTTAGTTACTTTTTAAAAACACAATTTACAACCTGAATAGGTGATAAAGTGATAGATCTTTCAGCCCAATTCTACTTTTTTATATAATCCATCATACAAAATGTAATCAATGGAAAGGTCCCTTTTTAAAACTTGTTTTATTAGTTTTAATCTTTTAACTTTATGCATCAAGCAAAACTTTAATTATATGCAACATTCTCTGACTGGAAGAAATTTGTTTAATATTTAAACCTATTTTCTGCACATTCCAGCACATAAAATATTTTTTTTGTGTGTGTGTTTACACTCACTCTTTCAAATAGATGCAAGTAAAACACAGCAGAAAATAAATAAAGTCAAAGACTAGCGGTCGTGTTGCTCTATTTTCACCTGTAAAGCAGGCGGAGGTTTACGCTGGTGCAGGTGTGCCGCAGCGGTCAGTGGAAGAATCTGCGAGTTTCTCTGTGAGTTTCCCATTACGTCATAGCGCACTCGGCGCTTGCTCGGAAGTTAAGGGTTTTTTTTTTCCCACGCACAATGGACGCTAATGTTTTTGTTACTTTTTATGGAATCAAACTCAAAGTAAGGTCAGTACTTCCACGCTTTAAACGCTGCACGCTCATACTCTCTCCCACACTCGATATATGATCCATTGTTGATCTGCACACAGCTGTTGCCACAAACGTCGCACTTGCTTACGTCACTGTCATGAGACATTCTCGCAAAAAAGCGTTCCTACGGGAAAGTAACGGTAATCTAATTACCGTTTTTGCAATAGTACTTACTTTACCCTTACTTTACTTGTTACTTGAAAAAAGTAATCGGATTACAGTGACGCGTTACAAGTAACGAGTCACTGCCCATCTCTGGTACCAAGCCCTTCTATGTTTATTTTTTAAAAAAAAGATTAAGCAATTCCTGTAACTGTTTTCCTTGTGCTTGCTATATCACCACTAGGAATTGCCAACATAAATTTCACAGTGGATTTGAAGGTACAATTCAAAACCTGTTTTAATCTTGAAAATTGTGACTTCCTACGATGCACTGACAGCTGGCGAGGGTCTCTAGATCCCTTTATTCCATAACATTTAACATAACTTGCTCAGTTGCACATCTGTCAGACTTCTTCCATCTTTGGTTCCTGAAAACCTTTATCATTTATTTTTATGTTGTCGCCTTCTGATCTTATGATAGTATGTTACCACTTTGACGTTTTCTTTTATCTTAACTATTTCAAAGAGACAACTACACCCAACACTTTCTTTTACTCTAAATAATTTATATGTCATTGTTTTTGTTTTGTCTTTTTAGTAATTTATTGTGGAAAGAACAAATACTTTTTATCATTTTGCGAAGCCAAAGTTATCATAGTTTTTTTATTTACATTTAAATATATTTGTATCACAATCAAAAATAATACATGTGTAACCGGTGTGATCCTGCGTTGTGTCTGATCAAAAAAGGTAAAAGAAAGAAAGGCCTCCAAGTAAATAATTTGCCCACTCCAGCTCCTCTCCCACAGGGGAATTGTAGAAAAAGGGCTGGCATTTATTTTTACATTGAACATAAAGTATGGATTTACACGTAACATATTTGACATAAGATAAAACAAAAACAACAACATGAAATCCGACATACCTGATCAAAAAAGGTAAAAGAAAGAAAGGCCTTTCAGTAAATAATCTGCCCACTCCAGCTCCTACGACCAAATACAAACAGTGGGGAAGAGGGTTAGCTCAACCCACCACAACTTCCAAGCTAGCAAGAAGTATATATCCATGCTAGCATTTATGGCGCCTAAAACACATTTATGATACACACATACTACATACTTATAACATCTAACAAAAAACAGGCTTAATAATGACAATAATTGAACTAAAATCGCAATCAGAAATATCAGGGTGGCTAAATATGAATTATATGTGTGTTTTACAGTGTTGGGAAAGAAATTATACCAACCTCTCCCACAGGGCAATTGTAGAAAAGGGGAGAGGCAAAAGGGGTACACTGTATTTATAGGGTTGCACCAAAGAAGAAGAAGAAAAGAATGAGGAGGGGCTCTAACTGATAATGAACATAACTACAGGCTTGGAGGTCCTAAAAGTCAGGTATAAAAGGAACAGTTTGGGGTTTTAGAACACATTTTGTGTAATTATAACAATGTGATTTATGACCCTGTTACTAGGGATGGGTATCGTTTAGGTTTTATCTGATACCGGTGCCAAACCGGTACTTTTGAAACGGTGCCGGTGCTTAAACGGTGCTCGAACCGGTGCTTAAAGAATGGAGAACACAAAATTGGTCCAAAAACCTCTCATGTTCAGCTGTTTTTTTTGTAAAAAGATAACAATGTTAGCCTTTTCTGCAGCTATAGGGCATATATGGTATCACTCTTGGCTGGAAGCAGTGCTTAAACAATGGAAAAAACAAAAACTTTGTCCAAAAACCTCTCATGTTTAACCGTTTCCCACTTTTTATTTGGTCATTTTAGCCTTTTTGGCCAGGGTGAAGGGAGTATCTGCCATCAAACAAGACAGCCGCACATAGCTATGATGATGTTTGCTAGTTCACCTTACATACATTAATGTAATAACGTGGTTAGCTTACTCAACGTAAATTATACACGAACAACATTAAGCTACTCACGCAGAGAAGAACGGCTGCTGCTGCCATCATCATCCTCATCATTTCTGCTACACTGGCAGGGCTAGGGGCCAGGACTCTACTCTTCAGCTTTTTGGGGGATGTTGCTAACTCTTCGTCCGATAACAGGCACCACACCTGCAGTAGATGTGCTCGGTGTGAGGTCTCGCAGCAAGCTATCAAATACGGCGCATTTCTCGGCTTTTAAAAAAAACGCTATGCGTCGCCAGGTGTTTCATCGGATTTCAGGTTACCTCCTTTCCACAGTATCACCTTAAAGCACTTGTTGCAGGCTGCTGAGTTTGCATCTTTTGCTGTGAAGTACAGCAAGACTTTTGACCACTTCGCCTTGGGCATTTTTAATCTGTAGCTCTGCTCTAAAAGAACGTACATACCTGGACCCGCCTACTATCCCCGGAAACGTAAAATGATTGGCTAGAATTCAAAGTGTATCACATCTCAGGAAAAAAAAGCACCGAAATAAAGCACCGAAATGTGCGCTGCTTTTCGGTCTGGTTACTACCGTTTATGTCAGAACCGGTGCCATCATGGCACCGGATACCGGTACCCATCCCTACCTGTTACACATGTAAATGATATTATAATCTACTTACACTTAAAAAATATATATATAAGGTTTTTTACTTACACGAAAGATCATATGAGCAGATATCAGACAGCCTTCAAGTGATTCTGGCAAACCATCAGGTGACCTCAGGGAGGGGAAGAAAGTTCCTGTCTACTGATTCTGCACATTTTTAGGTGCAGTCAAGAAGCAGAGGGTGACTGTTAAGAGATATATTCTAAAACACTTCTTCAGCAGAGAATCAGAGAGGAGAAACACACAGATTTTCTTGCTAGCAAGGGCAGTCTCCAGAGCTCACACACAAGAGTGAGGCTCCAAGACTCGCGCCGAGAGACTGCCCCGGTCTTTATTTATATACTTCTGTGAGCGTTAATTCCATACATTGGAATGTGGAGGTGTATATGTATGTGTGTGTGTGTGCGTTTGTGTGTGTGTCAGAGGTTGACCCCATAAACGACTTCCCTTAACCTGCTGGTTTGGAAAATCCAACAGTTCATCTATATGTAAAAAAGGCACTTAGACTCAAACTGACATAGCTACGTTAATCCTACCGTAAAACAATAAGACAAGGTACGACCTTTCCCATGCTCCTAGGATGTGGGGGTGAACGCCAGAACACCCTGGAATGTACACAAAGTTGTTACAGACCTCCTAGGATGAGACATTCTTTCAATATGCCACCAACTACATACTTCTAAACACAAATGATTACATGCAGTATTCTACCATATGCAAACTTATATCATTAAAAGATTATACTGACTACTAAATACAATTTTCCATTGACAGTGACTGACTTGGTGGTCTCAGGAGTTTGTCTCTACTTTTTGCAGATGATGTGCTTTTGTTAGCTTCACTGAATGATGATCTCATAGTGGCACTGGAGAGGTTCGTGGCAGACTGTGAAGCAGCTGGGATGAAAATTAACACCTCAAACTATAAGGCCATGCTGCTTAGTAAGAAAATGGTGGAGTGGGTGGGAAATGAGTCACTGTCCCAAGATGAGGAATTTAAGTATCTCGGGGTCGTGTTCATGACTAAGTGATTAATTGTTGTATTGGATGTGGCATCAGCAGTGATATGGACACGACACCAGTCTGTTGTGGTGAAGAGAGTTGAGCATAAAAACAAACTCGCCAATCTACAATCCTACCCTCACATATCGTCATGCCCTCTGGATAGGGAGTGAAAGATGAGTGTGTGGATGTGAGTGGTGAAAATGAGCTTCCTCTGAAGGAGAGGCTTGAAGTCGCTATGCTTTGCCATTGAAAAGAGCCAGCTGAGGGGGTTCAGGCACCTGACCAGGATTTCAACTAGTTGTTCTGAGTGCTTCCAACCAAGAGGAAACCGTGGTGTAGACCTTGGACATGTAGGAGAGGTGACATTTCTTGGCTGGCTTGGGAACACCTCAGTGTTTCCCCAAAAGAGCAGAAAAGGTGGATGTCAACAGATATGTCAGATATTAGTACATTATTGTACTTTTCACTTGAAAATAATTTTAATGATAAATGAACTTAAAAGTGTAATTTTCTTGTATTTTCTGTTAATTTAATAATTATTTCAGCTCTACAGTAGTTGTTCATTTCTAGCTGCCCTGGGGAAATATTAAAATTACCATGTATAGTGGCGGTTAATAAGGACTTTAGTTATCCCCCCCCCCTCCCCCACCCCCAGATAGATTATGATATATTATATATATCTCATCTATCTCAATCTATCTGTATATATATATATATATATATATATATATATATATATCATAATCTGAGTGTAAGACTACTGTAGACTTGACATGTAGAAAAACTACATATGGTATGCATAGTATAATGTACGCTGCTTAGCATAAATAAGTATCCATGTAAATCTCCAGCTGTCTTGTATTGTCCATTAACATTTACACTTTGAGGAGTGAAGGTGACACAAATCACTGAATTCAAGTTTGATAATAAAGTTCATAAATGACAGAGAAGGAGAGTGAAACACAAGATGTTGAACGGAGGGAGAAAAGGACAGCTATGTGACTGACAGAGACGAAAGACGAGGAAGGCAAAGAGGAGTGTGAATGGCAGTCACAGAGGTGAGTAGAAGAGATTAAATGACTGGGTTACTGAAGTGAAGGAGGAGAGGTAACAATCATCTGCCTGCAGCTCTGTGAGGGACACAGATAGGACAAGAGAGAAGCAGAGAAGGGACAGAAAAACAAGTAATACATCTCAAGAAATGTTTTTTGGTATGGGATTTATATTATCACATTACATAATGGAATAGTCTGAGTTAAATCACAATAATAGTGAACGACATCAGCATTTTGTTGTTTATTATTTATTTGCACAGGCCAAATATATTTGGATTTGAGATTAATGTTCTTAGGCTGTGAATAAGTTTAAGTGCCTTTGTGTGTTTATAACCAGTGAAATATGAGCATTTTCATATCATTATTGTGTGTAGTGCTAGAATCAGAAGTCAGTGCTCTACAGAGTACCAACATAAGTGACGATAATATTCAAATTCAGTTTTCAGTTTTCTGGCAGCTTATTGAATCCAATATCAACCCAGGCATTCTAACAATAGTCTATTAGAGGACACGGTCCTCTAATCCAAATATTCGCTATCAAAAAGAACAATTCAAAAATCCGTAATGACAGACTTCTGATCCCAGTTTGTTTGTTCAGATACTTACATCATGTTCCTACAAACAAAATGTTTTTATCATTTCTTAACTTGCACATATATTTGATTCAATTGCTGATGTTCACTGTAAATGGTAAATGGCCTTTATTTGTATAGCGCTTTTACTAGTCCCACCTAGGGACCCCAAAGCGCTTTACACATCCAGTCATCCACCCATTCACATTCACACACTGGTGGAGGCAGCTACAGTTGTAGCCACAGCTGCCCTGGGGCAGACTGACAGAAGCGAGGCTGCCATATCGCGCCATCGGCCCTTCTGGCCAACACCAGTAGGCGGTAGGTGAAGTGTCTTGCCCAAGGACACAACGACCGAGACTGTCCGAGCCGGGGCTCGAACCGGCAACCTTCCGATTACAAGGCGAACTCCCAACTCTTGAGCCACGATCGCCCCGTCCACACTCAAAACTTTATTACTTATACTGCAGTATTAACTATTCAGACAACAATGGGACTCATTTATACCAAGTGCATATGCATATTTTGTGCAGAGTCCAGCATTTATCAACACTGCCATGATTGTGGTTTGGAAGACACCAAATATCTGAATGCTTTAGAAAATAATCACTATGAGGCTAAAATGGGTACATGAAGCTTTAGCAACAGGAAGTTTTCATATAGAGTCATCCAAACCACACAGCAGCATATTCATGACTCTCAGGTCTTTTCTTGACTGAGTTTTCTCTGTTCAGAATTTTTTTCCCTGTCTTATGATTGCATCTTCATCGTAGCTCTGCACAAGTTTTTATATTAGCCTACCCATATCTCTGTAGCTAGCCACCAGGTAGCACCCCATTATATAGAACTGCTAGCCCAACTTCAATAACCATACAAACATTGCAGCTCTTTAGTTTATTGTCTTCATTTATGTCCAAAGTGATAGTAGAGCTGTTGTTTTAGATTTTCAAAATGTTTAGAAATCACTCAGTTAGCTAACTTCCTGTAACATGATGTTACAAAGCAGCCACACTGATAAGTGAAGATGAAAGTATTTGGAAGTAGCTAATGACGTCAGACTTAAGAGGCTGATACTTGGTATATTGAAACCATATCCATAAATGCATCCTATCTTGTCATCCATTAAAAATTATTTCCGCTCTTCCTTTCTTTTGGGAGATCAGGTGCTCCTGGTAATCCACTTATTTTCTTCTTTGTGTTCTGGCCTTGTTATTCTTTTTTTTTTTTTTTCATAATAACTCTTCCCACTTTGCTCATAGTGGCTGGAATTCAGGAAAGATTCTCAAGTCATTACTGAATTGTAAATAGTGTCTTTGAGTTTATATAACATAACACAAAATGTATAAAACAACTATATCAAGCATTTTAAAAATAAACTTTTTTCCCAATTATCTTACTTACTTCTATCCATTATCTTCTGCATAGGTTATACTGATGAATATTCCAGATGATTCTCCCCAGAAACATTTTCCTGTTCCACCTGGTGAAACCTGAGGCCTTCCAAGGTCACTTCAGATATATAAACACTCTAGTGGTTTCTGTGCCAGTCTTAGAGTCTCCTCCTACTTGGGTATCCTCTGAAAAAAATCAAAAGGAGTGATCCTGTTTATATCTTAACCAGGTGATCAAACCACCTTGCTCCTTTTTGTTACATCCCCTGAGGCTGTGGGAGTGTGTGGGTGTGGTGCTGTCCTCTCCCTCTCCTCCTCCTTCTTTATTGCCCCACCCCTTGTTTCTCTCTGCCCCTGCCTTGTCCTTTAGGACACACCTGCTGCTCATTTGCCCTCATTGATCTCACACTCTCTCTCTCTCTCTCTGTGTTTTGTTACTGTCGGTCACTGATACTAGTTATTTAACCTATTTAATGTCTAAAATGTAAACGTTTTTGCAGGTAAAACAAGAACAAAAATAAATTAACAAACAAACAAGCAGATAATTAGCAATATTAATGCGGCTGAGTAAAAAAACAAAAAACAAAGGCACAGCACAGGTACAAAAAAACTTTATAGCAGTATTTATACATTTTGTCAAAACTGTTTACCAGTTATGTTTAGGGAAATGCTCAATATAAATACTGTACTAAGGAGAAGCTGTTTGTAAATATCAGGAGAACTGAGTTCTGAATAAGAGCCTCTAATTTTATTGACAGAGAGGATGTTTTGTCTTGTTTTTGACCCTTTGGGAACAGCAGAACTTCTGTTAAACACAATCTGAGAACTATCTGGCCTTTCAGCTGCTAAATGTTCCACCAGGCTTAAGAGCTAGAAGAGCACTTTATCTGACGTTCTAACAAGTAGTGTTGAGCGTAAAAAAATAAATAATAATAGCTTTAAAATGTGTTCAAATTATTAAAAACTTGGTTAGTTGGCTATGTTTTTATTCTCTTTTTTTGTGACAGCAAGTGACTCTTCACATTAAAGAGGATGTGAAAAGCTACACATATACATGTAAAGGTTAATTTACTTCATGGAGCCCGGCTCTCAAAAACTGATGTAACACTGGGCGTGAAGCTGGATTTACAAGATAAGTGCTTAGTTTTTAAAACATGTGTAGCGCGATCTTCTGTCAGTACTGAACATTAAGTCATGTGGTTGGTTGGTTGGTGGTTGGGGCTTCACGCAGGGCTCCAGGATTTAAATAACCTCTATATATGCAGAGTTTCATGTCCTCTTTAAATATCATTCAAGTATGTGATAAAGTATTAACATAAAAAAAAATTATTCATCCAGCTCACATATCTAGAAACTGGAGCTTTAAATGTTAACACCAGGTTACTGAAACCTAGGGCTTCAATTTCAGACCTGTGTGATAAATCATTACAGCTGAAGGTGCAAATAAATGTTTTAACATAGCATTAATCCACATATACTTGACACTGACATGACACTGTTTGGTGGTGATTTATTTCTTTATTTTTCCCTCTGAGGACTGAATTCTACTCATTTTCACTTGAATAAAGCGCAATATTTTACTCATTGCACATATTTTTACATCTAGTTTTTATCACTCTGCTATTAAATAAATAAGTCTACAAACATATAATACACAGATGTGCAGACACGGGCAAATTATTCTGTTCAGACACAAACAGCTGGCAGCACATACAAAATAAGACATGGTGCCATCCAGTCTGGTTAAGTATTGTTTGGATGGTAGTTGGCGTTTAATTCGCTCATTCTATTAAGTCTACACAGAGAGAGAAGGAGAGAAAGAGCAATTTAACACTAATCCTCACCAAATAATATATTCATTTGTGTGCAGAATGGGAGGATTTAACGCCAGCTCACAACCAAGCTAGACTTCAATGCAATGGATACCAAAATGTCTTTGAGCATGTGTCTGTGTTAGTGACTCCATTACAGATGACAACTGGAAAAAAATAAATAAAAAAAAAATCTCACACATTTGGAAATGAGAGACACAACAGTTTAATTTACTGTGTTAATTTTGATACCTAACAATTTAAAATATGTGTAATAAATAAAAGATGCAGTGGTAGGTGGCCATTTCCTTTTTCAATGCAAAAAAATCAATTATCATGTCTGGGGACTCTGAAAGACTAGCTGTCGTAAAAGCAAGCCATTACTATACTGTATGTCATGCTGCTGTGACTTTTAGTCCACATAAATCAAAACACGCGCACAAACACACCCACACCAATCATTTATGTTTAAAATTGTGTAGTTAATTAACACTGACATAAATTACATTAACAAAAGGCAGCAAGAAAAAAAATCAGACCAAGGGTCAGATTTATTAGCAGTCTGTGCCAGTGTAAAAGTGTCTGCTTTGTTCCTGCCAGCACAGTATTTATGTGAATCATGCAAACCTGATTTACTGAGGTTTGCAGCAGGAAATTGACTTAATAAAAATGTATGATCGTTAGCATCATGATTGCTTTTCTTTTTCTTTTTAACGAGTGGTAATTAGCATAGATCGATGACTCAGACCTGCAAGAGATGTACCAAACATTTGCCTTGGTGTTGTAATGTCATACTTTACATAGCTTTTGATGAAACGGAGCACAAGTTCTGTAAATGTTGAGCATGATATGGAACTGCATGGTTACTCTGATTACTAAAGACTGGTTAACCTTTCTATAATTTCTCTCTAGAACCAAATTTCTACAAGTTCACAATAAAGAATGTTTACGAGTTTACCATTTTGTAAACATTCTTTATTGTAAACTTAAAGCAAACAAACAAAAAACAACCATTTGCGACCTTCAGAACATCATACAAGTCAGTTGATTCATAATGTATGTTTAAAATAAGGCAGCCCCTCTTGAGCTGTCAGACCTTTCTGGAGATCATACACATTATTTATTTATACGCAGTCACCAGTAATTTCTGCCGTCCAAATTTTGCTTTGAATCAAAAACGTTTGGATTCGTCTTCAGCACCCTCTCATATCCTGATCTAAATTGTCATAATGTTTCCAGACAGAAAGTCATCCATAAAATTTAAAATGATTTTATTTGGTCCATTTTTCACTGACACATTAAGTCTGCTTGTTTTTGATGTTCTAATTTACACTGTTGGTAAGTTGTGTAGATCAGAAATGAACTTCTGCATCTTTGCTTTGTAAATTAGCGCATTTTTAGTCGATCACCCTCAGAACTTTCCGTTCCCGTTAGAACATTTGTGCAATTCTGGTGTTATGGTAATTTGCACTGCTAATTTGACCAAATTTTACAATTTTCAGATTTTTTTTTCTTCAGATTTTTGTAAAGCACTACAATCAAAGATAATGATGGCTCTGATAAAACTGTTTTCCAGGTCTTCAGTAAGATTGGTTCCCAAACCACATCCCTGCTCATCCTTGAAATCATACCAAAATAGCCTGTGGCATTATGCAAATGTGTAAAGTCAGGGAGAGATATCACGAAAAGAAAAACAGTCAGCTTTCCAGTGCATTCAGTTCAGCAACAGTTTTTTCTTAGAGAGATTTCTCTGTGTTTTAAAATGGTGTTCAGCCATTTTGGCTAATTAAAGTTTGTACTTGGTTCTAGATAACCAACCCAAACTCAAATTATCACCTGAGCTACACAATATTTTCTCAAACTCCAGACATACCCTTTATTTTTTGATTCTGGTAACAGTACGTGAAATGTGGAGCCAAATTTAAGTGCCAACAAGAGTCAAGGTTGCAGTTAAGGCAATAAAATGGATCCAAGTGCAAAAAAAGGCAAACTGGCATGCTGTAAATTAAAGATATTTCAACAATCTGATCACAAAAGCATAAAATACTGTATCGTGTAGCTGGAAAAATAAAATCAAAATAAAGTTTTCCATTTAAATTAGCAAGAACTAATCAGAAACAGCTGGGAAAAAACAAACAAACAAACAAACAAACAGGAATATTAAGCAACAGAGGAGAAATGAGGTAATGACCAGACTGAGGTATAAGAATGATTATATAAAAAGAGGAAGAAAGATAACTGGATAAAGACCAAGAACAGAAGAGGGAAATACAAGAGAAGAAATGTATCATGAAAAGATAAAACTAATTTCAATATCATTTTGTCTATAATTGTGAAAATAATTTTTTGCTAAAAGTGGTCTGAAAGAGGACCTTACACCTTTTTGCACATACAGTAATACGTATGGAGGCTCTGTCATTCAGTGCCCACTATTTACAATTCATATTAGCACGTATGATATATGTTCAGATGTCTTTGACTTTTATCAAATATGAGAAATTGAAGGGCAAATAGTGTGTGTGGCATAGTATGTGCTTGAGGCAGCTGTCATGATTTAGCGCTAAATAAAATTAAATTGAATTGAATTGAGCGGACATTTTCCAGAGATTCAGTGGCTGAATCATCCTCCAAGCATGCTGAAGTATCCTCGGACAAGATGAGGAAATGTGACCACCCCCCAATGCATCCATTGGAGTGTGAGTGTGTGTGTGTGCGTGCATGCAATTGTTAGAAAACACTTTGATACAGATAAAAGTGCTGTATGCTTGTGTGAATGAGACTTGCAGTAGAAAGTGCTTTGAATGCCCAGTTGAGTAGGAAGGCATTATATGAGTACCAGTGCACTTACCATTTATTTTGTTTTCTACTCTCATTTTTTTCGACCAATCCTCAATACTAGGATGTAGAAATCGTCATGACAGACAATCCAATCTTCCCAGTATTTTACATGTTTGATTAATGTGAATGTGACTTGAATTTAAAGTAATTTACAGCAACTTTAAGTTTCAAGAAAACTTGAGTTTTACAATGCCTGAGCTCAGGACCTAAATATACAGTATACACAGATTTAAATTTCAAATGTAATATCTTTACATAACCATTATTATAATTTTACTTTTCATATGAATGCTGTTTATTCAGCTTAGTTCCTTCTCCCTCAGTTCACAGCCTGTCTCTGTCATGGCCCTTGGGTCTTGGACCCAGGGTTTTGAGTTTTTTGTGGATTGATAGTTATTTTGGTTTGAGTATGATTTATGTTTAGGTTCTTTATAAGTTCTTTTTTGTTGCTTTAAGCTCATCTCTATGGTATTCCTTTGCACATCTTTAGTTGTTAGTTTTAGTTTCAGATCGTTTTGTGGAGTTTGTTTTCACTTACTTCCCTTTGTTAACTTTCAGTCCCTATTTTGTCTTTCAGTGTTCCAAGTGTTAAGTTGTATTTTTTTTTAAAATCCTATTTAGTTATGCCGTACATCCCATTTTATTCCAGTAGCTTTGGTAGCTAGACTTATTTTTTTCTTGTGCTGAATTTTACTTCTGTTGTCATTTTCTTAATTAGTTTCAGTTGTGTCTTTTTACCCCAGGTGTTTCCACTCTCCCTAATTCCCTCTTGTGAAGCTTCAGTAACTGCTTCAGTCCTTAGTCTGTTTCCTCTTTCCTGCTTTGAAGACTATGGATTTTCCATTATACTCATAGACTTCAATATCCTATATAAGGGTTGTTTTTAGTTTATTATTGTGCATCTGTGAGTCCTTAATTTGAGTCCTTCCTGCCCACCTGTGATACTTTTGTTGACATAACATTATGTTCATAGCACATTTATCTGGTCTTCAGCTCTATTACTAACTCAATTTATATATTATTGCATATTGCATTGCATATTATTGATTTATATAACAAAACTTGAAAATAGCGTCCTAAATGGAGGAAGTCGGGGCACACAACCATTCTACTGTTCTCTGTGGTTAATTATTGAGATGGTAGCGGGATGATGTTTCTAATTGTCTTTCATGAATTAACCACGACAGACCAGATATTATCACTGGAGATTGAGAAGAAAGGAGGAAAGATTGTCTCAGCTGCAAAATATCAAAGTATTCCTACGTTTGAACTTTTATTGCCAAAAGGAGAAAGCAAAGCTTTTAAACTATATCAAAATTTGGCGTGTGTGTGTGTGTGTGTGTGTGTGTGTGTGTGTGTGTTCGTGTTCAAGAAATTGCCCAAGCAGAGCAAAGGAAAGCCTTACCTTCTTCCTCATGGTGATGTGACAATATTAATAAAATCCAGAGTTTCTCTTGCTGGCGCTCTTGTGTAGACCCGTAAGAAATAAGTGAAGTGGTGCTTGAGGTAAATAAGGTAGAACATCTGCTCGGTAGATAAGCCTGCTGTTCACACATCAAAATGACTTCAGTTCATTCCTACATTCCAAATAATTCCAATAGCCCTCTTTCCATCTGGTATTAATGTGCAAAGAGTCATTTCAATACTGTTCAACCCGACAATGACTGTAACTGCTGCGTGCATAGAAAGTAAAAAACATGGACATGGCTTCTAAAAAAGGGAAAATGAAGCCAATGCGGAGATACCTGATAGCTTCTATGTGAAGCTATCGCCAGCAGACTGCAGAAGTTGTGGTTGCAAAAAGACTCTTTCCTGTTGATCTTATAGCACCAGTGACTCAATTTGGACTATACGAATAAAATGAAGTCAGTTTTGTCAGTATTCGTCATATCATATTTCAAAATGGGCAGTTATCTGTGGTGTGAAACTGCATGGATGTACCCATCTGTATGTGCTTTTACAGTCGGTGCCCTTTCTTATTGCATACGTTGTTTTTGTAACCAATATGGTAATGACTGTAAGGCTCATCTTCCGACTTCAAAATGGGACTTGAGAACCCAATGGCAGAAGTCATGGTAGCTCAGCAAGGTTCATCTTTTATATTGTCTATGTTTGCACACAGTCATTTATATTGACGACAGACAGTCATGTTTCCTCTGAATCTCATACCAACACTAGCTTCTTTTAGAAACCTAATTTAGCTTCAGCTCAAGTTACATTCTACACTAAAGAATAAAAAGACTCACAATGACCCTGTAAGCTTGCTCTAAATAGGGAATGGAAATGGAGCACAACAATCTTATGTCTATTTTAGAGATAATACTACAGTATTTAAACTCAAAAAGAAATACAGAATAACTATATTTATGTTTGCATGGTTTTCATGCATTTACTTTATCAATGTTTTCCATATCCTTGAAACTGAATAAATAAAGAAACGTAAAGCAATTAAATGTTGTACTTGGCAAAGAGAGAAGAGATAAGCAAAAAGTTAGGAAGTCCCAGTAAGTAAAGGGATGGCTGGAAAAGTGAATTTGAGAGTACATGCAAGAGTCACCATGGGCAGTAAAAAGAGATGTGAACAAGTGAGGAGAGGAAAAGTGTACAAGGGAAGCATGGACTGATAACTAGATGGATGAGTTGAGAAGTGGGAAAATTTCAGCATGACAGCACAAGAGCCGAAATGGCTGAAAGTTATGGGCAGAGAAAAAAAGAGACACACTATATGAAAATGAGAGGAAAAAAGTGACAGATGACAGATGGACAAAGTGAACCGTCCTCTGCTGCAGACAGAAATCCTTTATTAAAGACAATAGCAGAAAGGGAGGTGAAGAATGAAAAAAGGAAAAAGATGAGGATGCAGTCAAAAATGGGTCAAGAGAAAGATTACGAGACAGCTCTGCAAAAGTGGAGGGAAAGCGTGTTGAAGTGCTGATGGGGAACAGACGAAGAGAATGACAAGAAGTTACAGGGAGGAGACAGAAATACGGGATTAGAGCTGCGATGGATGAGATGAGGGGCGAGGTAAGGAGGAGAGGGAGTTGCTTTTCAATGGAGCTGCTGATGATTTCCACTTGATAGATCTAATCAATCAGCTTGTCTCACTACCCGTTCATCCTCGCACACACCTTCTCTGACTCATGCTCACTGTGGTGTGCCGCACACAGATTGATGGTCCATAGACGAAACAATGGACTCCCTTGTTTTTTTCATTGCCACCCAATGTGTTATGAAAGGTAAATGGTTCAGGTGCTTTTCTTGCCCTTGATTTTCCTTGCCAGGGGGAACACAATTAACATAAGCATCCATGCATCAAGGGTTTGGACGGGTGAAACTACCAGAAGGACATCTCATGTGCGTTTTCAGGCTTCCTGGATATTGTGTAACTGACACAAAAAAACGGTCAAAAAAACAAAAGAAAAGATTATTTAACACTTCTGATCGGCAAGTCTGTTGACACAGGATATTGCTGGCAGTGATAGCTAGTCCTTGCATCTGCTAATTTAAGCCACATAACATCTTTAAAACATTTATTGAATGCCACACTTTCTTCCAGTTGTATAATATGTACATATTAAAAAAGCAAAAGAACAAAGTGCAGTAGTTATTATAAAGTTTTTAGATATCATTACAAATTACATAACTGAAGATACAGCATTGTAATGACTGGCTATTTCTAAACGTATGTGTCTCCATCATGACTTTATGACTTAGGGATATAAATTCATGTGGTTTGGTACAGGTGTCATGGTCGGGCTGAGTGTGGTGTTTTTCCATAGACCTGGGGCTCCACCTCTGGGAGGAGTCTCCATTCAGCAGTCTCACCTGTCTGCAATCAAGCTAGTGGTATTTAAGACCAGTACACTGAACAAGTCTCTGCTACATCTACAGCTAACCTGTGTTAGGGTTTGGCTGCCAAGCTCTCGTGTGAGTTCATTGAAAGTAGTATTCTTACAGTGGGTCTCTCTGTTCTAGTAATCCAGCTGGTCATCACACTTCCCTGTCTTGGCTTCTGGAACTCATTTGGTACAGTACGTTATGGACTCACCCCGGATTGGAACTCGCCCGGATCTTTTGGACTGCCCTCCTTCCATGTCTGCAAAGAGTGAGCCATTAGAAACCCTTCCAACCGTACTTACTGTTAATCACTGGAACCCAGACTCTGTTTCCTTTCGTTGCAGTGACTCTGCACACCTTCACCCGAGCCACAGCCCCTCCTCCCCTTGGCCCTGTTTCATGGACTTCAGTATAAACTTTAGCTCACAGATTAAGCTTCACATTTTGACTTTTCAGGTTGTCTCATTTCACAGTTCATAGTCAGCATCCAAAGGTTTCTCACTTTATAAATAAAGCACTGTCTCCACTTTAATCTGTGCCTCTGTGTCTGCATTTGAGTGTTCTCACCTGGTCTGGCCTCTGGGCTGTGACAACAGGTGACAAAAGATTTGACGCAAATACGCATATGTGTATACACATGCATTCAAATATAAAAAGAAAAGTTATGAAGTTTTTAATTCCAATGAATATGCTCCACATGCAAGACAAAAAAGACGTAATGAATAAGGAAAATAATAAATATGATTTCATTTTAAACTTTAACAATAGGACCTAATCAGCACAAAACTCAGCTAGACGCCTGTTATTATTTTAGTACTGGTGTGCATAATGTATTAATATTACCAATTCAAAACTCCACATTGTTGCAAAGGAAATTCATCATGTATCAGCTCTGTTTAGAACTCAATGCAATTTCTCTCCTCAATTCTTTCACTTCATTTGTTCTGTTTGTGATTCTGAACAAGAGGATAATTCAAGGATATTGAAAGCAAGGACGATCTTTTTGTCGTTCAATCATGGCAAAAAGCATTTCAAAAGCTGTATGGAGGTAAAGAATGAAATATGAAGATAATATATGAAGGTACAAATCTCAAACTTGTATTGTTTACTTGTATTTGTTACTGGCTGACAGAGGTATTTGCATGGACAGAAAAAAGTAGAAAGATATGGTTATTGGTTCAAAACTGTCCTTCCACAGGTTTTTGGTGCTGTGGCTCTATCAGCTCTATAGGTGTGTACAGCAGCTAAAATAAGTACTGAAGAGGTCACCAGTTTAGTTTTGTCAAAGTGCCTTTTGACCACTATTACTGTTTTCTTTTAAACGATTGTACCTGCTGATTCCAGAGCGTACAGACTCGTTACACTCATTTAGTAAGCAGTATTTTGCTGTCTTATTATTGACTATGTATCAGTGATGTGTTGATTCAGCTTCATGATTTAATTTAAATATAAACATATTTATAATATAAAATTCAATTTGAAATTAAACGACAGCAAGGATACTGACAAATATAACATAATCTTTATCCCAAAAAAATATTATTCTTCATGCCTACATTTAGATACATGGAAAAGCTGAATCCTGTTTGAAAAATTGAAAATTGATTCCTCTCCCACATATTAAAACAGCTGGAGGCTACAACTTCAGAAAGCTTAAAAGGACCTTTATTTGAATTATCTGTCCCTTCTCCACAAACATTTTGTCACTCACATACAGAAAATAAAGCTATAGATCATCTCGAGTCAGTCCTATTGTACATGAGAGTGTGTGTGTTTGTTTGTGTTAAGACCAGTGATGGGTAACTGAAATAAATGGTCGCAGTCAGCAGAGCGGCTGTTCTCCTACTGTTGAGTGTGTGTGTGTGTGTGTGTGTGTGTGTGTGTGTGTGTGTCCTTAAAACAGTGGCCATTCGGACAACAGACAATGCCATCAGATTTATCTCTCTCAAATACACATCTCTTACCAGACAGCCTGTAGAATGGATTATTCCTCCTCAGGTGTCTAGAAGAATAGAACGGAATTGGACGGGTACTGATATAGTGCTTTTCTAGTCTCGCTGAAACTCAAAGCACTTTACACAACAAGATGAAGGCTCTCACATCCTCCAGGCCTCATCGAGTTTTGCAGGCCTGTCAACCCTTCTCCAATCCTGTCCTGTCAGTGGCTAATTTATTAACAGCTTTTGTGATTATTAACAGCACATTGCATAAAATATTTTAAGAACTTTTTAGAGAATGAATAAATGTGTAAAGTCAGATGTTTTCTTTGCCGCTGTGGAGATGTGGAGGGTGAAGGCAACATTGGTCCCTGTAGTAATCGCAGCACTTGTGGCAGTGCTCCCCAAACTGGGTGAGTAGCTCCAGGAGATCCCAGGAGCAGTCCTGAGACAAAGGACCGTAAAGCTCCTCCCATATAATCTTCCAGTATTGCTGTGTCTCCTGCTTTGATGGGGCTGTTCTCATATTGTTGTTGAGCATACACCTTGGATGGTTCAGTGGAGAACAGCTGGTTTATTCTCCTGGCTTCTCTTTCTCTGGTACACCTCTGCTTTCACACCTTTCTGCAGCTGACTTTCACCTGTGCTGTCTATATCTTGGCCTCTAGTCTCCTTCTCCATGGAGGATCTTGTAGCTGTTCATCTTGCAGCGAAGTATCTTAAGGATAACTCTTCTGTGGTGTAGGTCAGCTGGTTGGTTTTACTGATCATTGCAGCAGAGATTGTCCATAATGATGTGTTCACATATTCTAGTAGAATTTAAGGGGTTACTTTATTTAGTCTCTCTCTCTCTCTCTCTCTCTCTCTTTATCTATAGGATGAGGAATAAAAATGGGAATGATGGACTGGTGATAGCCTCGTAATCAAATTTGATTGCTGCGGTTTTCACCTTTCACCAGTTGAACAAGTGAAAGGTTTCACACAGCTTCACCTTCTACTGCCAAGCGCATCACCGTTGCTGCTTTGCTTTCTCCCATTGACATACATGCTATTGAGTGTCAATCAATAAACAAAGGCTGCAAAGACACCTGCTATGAGAGAGAGAAGGGCACACTGGCATTAAACATTATAAACAATCACTCGAAGACTCTCTACACCAGTATTTGACAGCATTTCAATTTTGCTTTTAATACTGTCTTCCTCTCTGTGGGTGCTTTGGAATGAAAACATTTTTTGTACCTTCTGAAAAACACCTTAATGTTTTTCCATCATTTCCTTTTGTCATGACATGATGACAGCCTGTAAATGTTGTGTAGCGTTGCTGCTTTTAAAATGAGAGCCCTGCGGAGAAGACAAGGGCCTAGCGATCTCTGTTGACTTCTGAATGTGTATTAATGGTGGGAGGAAGTAACCAGGCCAGACAAGTTCTGTTATTAGCTGTGACTAGCAGAGATTACTTTTTTCCAGTAACGAGTAAAGTAAGGGATTACTATTGCAAAAACGGTAATTAGATTACCGTTACTTTCCCGTAGGAACACTGTGTTACTAAAACCATAATTTTTTGCGAGAATG
The DNA here is from genome assembly GCF_963576455.1 of Neolamprologus multifasciatus. Lineage (NCBI taxonomy): Eukaryota > Metazoa > Chordata > Actinopteri > Cichliformes > Cichlidae > Neolamprologus > Neolamprologus multifasciatus. The sequence goes on along the minus strand of NC_140457.1, from coordinate 4,871,335 downwards.
TCTCATGACAGTGACGTAAGCAAGTGCGACGTTTGTGACAACAGCTGTGTGCAGATCAACAATGGATAATATATCGAGTGCGGGAGAGAGTATGAGCGTGCAGCGTTTAAAGCGTGGAAGTACTGACCTTACTTTAAGTTTGATTCCATAAAAAGTGACAAAAACATTAGTGTCCGTTGTGCGTGGGAAGAAAACTTCTTTTTACAGCGAAAAAAACCCGAGATCTGCGAGATTTGCGAGATCTCGCAAAACTTTTGCGAGATCTCGCAAAAGTCCGTCTTAATTTTTTTTTTCTCCCATGTCCCCTGCGGGGCTCCGTAGCATATAATTAAATTTTTGCTTGATGCATAAAGTTAAAAGATTAAAACTGATAAAACAAGTTTTAAAAAGAGACTTTTCCATTTGATTACATTTTGTATGATGGATTATGCAGAAAAAGTAGAATTGGGCTGAAAGATCTATCGCTTTATCACCTATTCAGGTTGTAAATCGTGTTTTTAAAAAGTAACTAGGTAACTAAGTAATTAATTACTTTTGAAAATAAGTAATCAGTAAAGTAACGGGATTACTTTTTGGGGGGAAGTAATCAGTAATTAGTTACTGATTACTTTTTTCAAGTAACTGGTGACTAGGAATATGTTTTCAGCCAGTATATATATCGTGCTTCATGTGTAAGCTTTGTATATACCAAAGAACTTTGATTATTCCCTTTTGCTACACTTCATTCACTCTGTATATGGGTAGAAACTCCCTTTTAACAGGATGAGATCTCCAGCAGATGCTAATAAAAGTGGACCTACCCCTGAGGAACTTGCACAATATATATCGATACAGGTTGATTTGTATTAACCTGTTTTTGCAAATTGCTACATTTTTCCTAAGTAGCTCATCACGCTATTCAGCCAAACCCCTCTGATACCTTACCTTTTTCAGTTTGTTGACTAATATGTCAAAAGGGTTTTTAGGTCAAATGTTCCTGCTGCATAACATTTTTTAATCAATAGAACAGTTGAGATTTGTGGGTTTTTAAAACTTTGTTTGCACTACACAAAGTTTTTTTTTCAAAGAAATCTATTGTGTACGTCAATGATAGGCACTTAAGAGAGATGTGGTCTGATTTCCACCAACTATTCAGAGAGAATTACAGTAGCTAAGGCAACAGAAATTCAAAGCACAGAATGTAGGCAGTGCCATGAATGATAAATTTGACCTTTTGCTAAGGTTAAATGGTTAAGTTTGCATGTTTGTTTCTTAACAAGATTACTGTAAGTTTTTAATTAATTATCATGAAAATTTTTACAGAGATAGGGCTTGGGAAAACTTTGTAGTTAATTGTGAACCAGAGCTGGATCCAGGAAGAACTATTTACCATTGTTGATCCAGATTAATTTCATGCATGGTGTGGGCTGACTTTATCCCTGGAGAGTTGTGGGCTTCTACAATTTAAAAAGGAAATATAAACTCTTTTGATTGTTTATCAAAAATTATATGAGAAAGTTTTCTTGCGTTAGGCTTAATTTGATTACAGGAGGTTGAGCTTTAATTGTGATGGCAGAACTATCTACTGCGGCAGGAGATGCTTTTTTTCTCTCTAGGAATTGTGACAAAGATCACAAGACTTAAGTGGTGGGAAGCACACCTGGGGAATCAATAGTCTAAGATAGCAGAGTTTCTGAAAATGGACCCCAAAGAAAGGACAACTAGGGAAAAGAAAATGGGCTCTAATTACAAGTCTTGTTGTACTCCGTGGGAGGAGGTGTAGAAAGAAAGGACATTTCATCCAGCCTCTCTGTGAGCTGTCTTGAAGTTTGTAGGTAAACCACAGAAAGGCTTTTTCCTGAATGCCAACAACATACAGGAGAATTGTAGACTAAATTTCCTCAACCTTTGTAAAGTACTTACTTTAAGACATTTGCAATTAGTTCTCAGTTGTTAATATCTATAAACTCACCTCAGGGCAGGCTGAAGGCTAAATCAATGTCTCTCTCACAGGATATGCTGCACCAGGCTATTGTTAATTTGTACTGAATTCAAATGCAACATACTGCTCAATAAGCCTATGAGTTCTGCCCCACAGCTTTGTGTCAATTCTGCCTCGCCAAACCAACAGCTGCGCTTTGATAGTTTAGTCTAACTAAATTAAATTAAAATAAAATAAAGCGACATTGTGTGCATAGAGCCCTTCATTTCTCTGTTGCTAAGACAATGGAAGGTGGAGTGGTTCATTGAAACATTTGCAAACAGACATGGAAATAAAGCATATAAAGCAGTCTGTGTAATTCTTACAAGCTTGAAAGTCAATATTTGGTATGACCACTTTTATTCTTCAACACAGCCTGAAATCTCTTAGGTAAGCTTTCTTGTAATATCTTTAAGTAGTCTTCTTTTCTTCTTGTTGACTGCCTTTTGCTCCATTGTCTTACAAGATCTTACAAGATCCCAGCTTCAATAATGTTGAGGCCCCGGCTCGGCGGAGGAAAGCCCACTATATGCTTTCTAGCCAGGTATGCTTACGCTGCACTGGCAATGCATTTGGGATCATTGTCATGTTCAAAAATGAAGCAGTTGTACAGCAGTCATCTGAAAAGGATCTGATTGGCATCTCTCCTGACCTCAGGGGGTTGGGAAGCGTATCTGTAACCGGAAGGTCGCCGGTTCGATCCCCGGGCTCTCTGTCCTGGTCGTTGTGTCCTTGGGCAAGACACTTTACCCTACCGCCTACTGGTGTTGGCCAGAGGGGCCGATGGCGCGATATGGCAGCCTCGCTTCTGTCAGTCTGCAACTGTAGCTGCCTCCACCAGTGAGTGAATGAATAGTGGCATTGTAAAGCACTATATAAATCCAATCCATTATTATTATCCATTCGTAAGACTTATTTTCACTGATTTTCAGCCAAGTTACTGTAATTTGAGATATCTCAGACTTTCCTCCTGGTTTCACCGATCCCATTTGGTAACAGTAAATGGATTAACTGAAGATCCAGGTATTGTACCTGATTATGATTTAGGATTTCAGGCACATTACAGCAGTTTAAACGACTGTTAATCCAAGAGCAAACATAAGTGTGTATTAATAAACTTAAGGTTTATGGTGTAGGTCATTGTTCCTCATTACTTGCTGACTCACTGACTGCAACACCGTGTTGATAACACACCTGCACACACTATCCATACCACTACTTTGATTCATCCCTTGTTGAGTCATATATTATAATGTTTATACAGGACATAAATAACATGGTTGGTCTCATGGATTGCTTTCACAGCCTTGTAAGCAAACAAATTGCAGGGTTGAAAAAGCATAAAAAGCTTATGTAAGAGGCAGCCCCCTGCAGAGTGCTCCCTCCACACAGTCTGTAGTTTCCATTAGCATCAGATGTTTACTGCAGTGTGAGAAGTGTTTTATTTATTTATTTATTTATATATTTTTTTAAAATGGATATTAGTGACAGATTCTTATTAGATCAGAAGCAACAACAACAAATTTCCATCCTTCTCTTAGCAGGTCCTCAAGCCAGTGGAGCTTGTAGCCATTTGGATGTGCCATGCCAAAAAGGAGCACTGCAAATCATGACTTTACTGTATTTTAGCATTGCAGCTTAACACAAACATTTAAATAAACGGTGAGTAAATGGCGGTGAAGGACATTTGGGTTTGTTTGACCCCTGCTGCTATTAAAATTGTACAAACCCGGTCAGTTCTGAAGGAAAGGGCTTCACAAAATCTACTGGGTCAATAGCCATGTTTCTGATCCCAGGTTCAGTTATGTTTTCTCAATTTCTACCATAAAGTGAAAATTAAACTATAAAAGGCAAAGTAGCTAATGAGAGCTAAAAAAAAGAGGGAAACACAGTCAAAAGTAAATTCCACAGAGACTTTGAGTCTTGGATATGGCAGGGTTGATCAATCCATGTAATACCAGGAGAGACAAACAGTGACTCTCAATGGAAGTGTCGGAGGACTGGATGAGAGAGGACAGTTAGCCAAATGTGTGTTGTGCCAGCTGTGTATGTGTGGAGGCCTTGGCTAGCACAAAGTCACTGTGGGTTTATAACATTTTGCCAAGGACATGTGGGGTTTCTATGATGCCATGTTTGTCTCACACACAGATGGATCAAATGAAAGATGAGTGAGTACACAAAACATCACTTATGCATTTTTGGCATTGAAGGGCGAACTGGGAGCAACATTGATGAAACACACTCATGCACACTGGGCCTGAGGGGAGGAGGACTGTGCACTGGACTAATACATTACATCAAAAGGCACTGGAGAACAATTTCAAAATATTTAAATGGCAAATAATATAAAACCTTTAAAATAACCTTTAGTTTACTTTGAAAATAATTTTAATGACAGGTAGGGTCATTTCATACCGTATAACCCATCTCTCAGATTTATGAGACAGAAAACCTAATCATATAAACATTAGGCCAAATAGCAGCTGCTAATGAAATCCACATGATATACAAATTAGCAAGTATCACCACCTTCATGAAAACAGACGTGGATCGTTCACATTCACACTCATTATTTAGCTGTCACAATATTCCCAGATGCAGACATCTCAGCAATGTGACCCCAGTGCTCAATTACGGGAAAATGGTCAATACGATGCTCAGAGAAAAAGAAGCAAAAGACGCAAGAGCTACATTTTGGAAAAAGCATTTTGAATGTCAAACTTCATGATACTAGAATTAGCAAAAGACTGAAAATCACAGCTTGTTTTGAAGTGTTTCCAGGTAAAGCATCTTCTCAAAAACAAAAAAGCATGCAGGGCTGGACTGGTGAGTACTGGGAATATGCCCAGTGGGGTGACACACTTCTTGGCCAGTGGGTCAATATAATTTTTTTTTCTTTGTCAATATAATTATACAGGTTACAGGCAGACTTTAACCTCTTAAGCCCCAAGCCTAACTGATCTCCTGCCTTTTGCCCCCGTATCAGGAGGCATTGGGGCTTAAGGGCTGCTGGGCACCAGCCCTACAACCACTGACACCAGATTGCCCAATCAAATCTCTTCTAACCAGCACCTTTCCTGTGCACTCATGCAACTTGTGGAACAGAGTTTATTGTGGAAAAAAATGTTGATGAAGATAGACAAATAAAATAAAAAAGGTGGAGCTGAAGTGCTATAACAAGAAAAAGAACAAAATCTGTAAAAATAATCAGCATGTCAGCTGTCAGGGCTGCTGCTGCAGCTGCACCATCAGAAGTAGCAACTAGTAATTAATTTTTTCACAATTCAGTTCATATAGTGCCAAATCACAACAGCAGTACCAGCAATTAGTCATTCATCGTTTAAAAAGAAAATAATGTGACTAATTACTATATTTACTTTTTATATGTATGGCTTTTTCATTGCTTTAAGTCTTTTGACCAATCATGGTTGGTACCTTGGACCAAAAATGCCCGGACCAATTTTTCTTTTTTATCCCACTCGAGACCTGGAAGCAATTGATAAAAAAGTAGCATTTGATAAAATTCATTTCATTTCATTTCATTTATTTATTCATTTCAGGCACAACAAAATACATATATTGAACATAAAGTGCACAAAACAAAAAACAAAAATTACCTGAAAAGGAGTGGGACGAAGAAAACTTATTAAATCCCACCCCTATACTCACTCATCAACAAAAAAACAAGCAAGCATCTCCACGGCAGCTCACAGGTAACAGGCAATAATAATTACATAGTGACAAACACACATACATACATATATATCTACACACACATATACATACATACACACACACTACAATGGTAAGAGAACAGACATTACAGAGCACACTAAAACCATCATTGAGTATACTGTGACCAGACCAACTGTTTGTAGAGGAATTTAAATCTGTGAATATTTTTGCATTGTTTCAGTTGTAAACTCAGACTGTTCCAGATTTTCACACCACATACAGACACACAAAAACCTTTACGGGTTGTTCGAGTTCTGGGTAATTTGAATTCCCCGAAGCCTCTCACATTATAAACCCTTTCTCGAATTTCAAATATAATTTGTAAATTTGTAGGTAGAAGTTTATTAAAGGTTTTGTATAAGATTATAGATGTATTGTAATTAACCAGATCCTGGAATTTAAGTAACTTTGCCTGAAGAAAGAGTTTGTGAGTATGATCTAGATAACCAGCCTTGTGAATAATACGCAGTGCTCGTTTCTGTACTGTGACTAATGGATTAGTTGTATTTTTATATGTGTTTCCCCACACTTCCACACAATATGTAAGATATGGAAGAACCAGGGTACAGTACAGAGTACGAAGTGCATCTTTATCAAGGTATGGTTTCACTTTGTTCAAAACTGCGAGGCTTCTGGAAATTTTGGTTTTTATGTGTCTGACGTGGGGTTTCCATGAAATTTTGTTATCAATTACGACTCCCAAAAATTTGTGTTCACTCACATTATCAATTGGTACACCTTCAATGATAATTGGTAATTCTATATTATATTTTAAATTACCGAAAAACATTGCTTTAGTTTTATTTATATTTAATGATAATTTATTTATATCCATCCATTTTTTTATTAATTTTAGCTCCCTGTTTACGGTCATTACAAGATCAGTATAATCATCGCTACTGAAAAATCACAAGAACTGGAACGGATTCAGATTTAGAGATATGGAACCAACGAGGATGCATAGTGCCACATATAACAAAACGTAAACGCAGTATATCATTTACTTCTGGTTTTGGTAGCAACAGCACCTGGGCATTGTACAGTCAGAGAACAGACCATGTGGCTCCTCTGTATACCAAAGTATTGTAGAAACAAAGCAGAGGCTGAAGTGTGGATGAAACTGGGTCGTGCAACAGGACCATGATCATTTGGAAAGAATTGAATCTACAACAGGATGTCTGAGGAAGAAGGTGTTGCAGTGGAAATGCAATCAAACTCCAGAACTTTGTGGCAAGAGCTTTGTGAGAGCTGTACCTAAATGAATGCTTATAGTACTCTTGTTATTGACACATCCCGTGTGTGATATCATTTTATTTTTCCTTGAAAGCTTCATATTACAATTAAGCATACAGCTATAAGCAACATCAGCAGAAGATGCGTTTGCTGATATATCTGTAATAGAGCTACACCGTGTATGCACCTAGTTCTAGATTACTCATAGTTCTAAAAATCTCTACATTAAAAATCTTGAAACTATATTTTAACTCAATGTCACAACTCACGTTGCCTGTAATGATTACCTTTTTACCCTCTTTTGAAATCCTGCTTTGAGTTCAATAAACCAGCAGGAGTTCATCCTTTAGCTCCAGAGCTCAGCAATCAGGAATACTGAGCTGATGTAGCATGGGTCACATCTGCCACAACCCCACTTTAAACAGTTATCTGATAGCCCATCTGGTTTTGATACTTCCATGTTATTCCCCAAGTGCAGCTTGAGTTTAGGAAATGTGAGCTGGAGATGGTAACATCCCAGACTAAAATTAGCTAAAACTGGAACCGATTATTAATAAATGACCCAAACGGTCTCTGAACTTCTCAGCATAGACTTGATGAAAGGGTAACTGTATTTGGTAAAGGCAGAAAGTTCCCTCAGACATGTATTATGTAAATATAAAAATAAACATCCCATAAAATTTTATAAAACGCAATCTGACTTGTTTGTTCAGGACACTCATTCTGAATAAAGCACACATGCATACTTTATAACGGGATCCAGCAGCTGTTTGAGAAATCATTAGGGCCCATATTCACAAAACATCCAAGTGCAAACTTTTGCTTCTGATGAAATTCTAAGAAAAGTCTTAGAATCGTGATGTTTTCAAGAAGTTAAAAACAAATCCTTGTGAAGAATTGTTAACTTTTGGGAGCAAGAGGGAGACTTTTTAAGATGGTGAAAATCTGCTCAAGTGTACGGAGAAAGAGCAGAAAAACAAAGTGAAGTGTTTGGGGATCTGTCAGCCTCAAGTCCTGTTCTATCACTTTGGACTGGTGTCTCCATGATATACAGTGGATGTCTGATATTGTCAGTTTTGGGAAGTGGACAAAGTTGAGTGGTCCAGGCCAAAAAAAGAAAATGATTTTTTTTTTTTTTTTTTACTGTGCTCTGAGCCGACAAAAGATAGCATGATAGTTCACAATGCAATTTAGGTGCTTTTTGACTCTTGTCCCTTCAATGCCTCGGGACGTCAGAGTAGAATTCTCCCTGGTGGACAAGTTAACGTTGCACAACCCGATAAATGTTCGAAAAAAAAAATAGCTGAACATGCTTCTGGTCTCATCCCTCAGCCAAAGTGCTGCCTTTAAGCTTGGAAATTGTTCACTTCTCAACTGAAACCTTTTGAAAACTGCTCAGTTGTAGCTGTGGGCCCAGCTCTCTCTCACCAGCAATGATCCTTTGCACGGAATACAGGTCAGCTTGAAAGAAATTGATGATTCATCGATGAAGTGTGCAGTGCAAGCAGTCAGGACTGGACTTGGAGGGAGGAAAATCTAAAAATAGAAGCAGAACCACAAGTTATCTGGACTTGCCTGAAAGATGATCTAAAATGTGATATCAGCCCAATTTTCATGGATCGATTTGTGTGTAAACTTGTCATCATGAGAACAGTGATTATATAACTCAACCCTGCATTTGTTTTCTGCTTTTTAAATATATTAATGAATCATAATTTCTGAAGAACCTGTATACTGTCTAATGTAAGCACCTTAATCAGGCCACTTTGGTTTTAGTAAAACACACAAGTTTGCAAGGGTCGCCAAGGGCATTAAAATTCAGTTTGAGAGCAGACTTAATTACTTGTAATACATTTTATGACACTGCAGTTGTCAAGACATTTAATTCAAAACTTCAAATGTCAGCTTATCATCTAGCGCCCTACTGGCTGACTGAAAGAAGAGCAACAAGAGTAAAAAAGGATTAAATTAATTAGTGGCACATCAGTGAGGCAACTGGAAGCCTTTGTGGCTAATTGGTGCTCGTTTATTTACCAAAGAGCTGAGGGGAGGAGATGACTCTAATTACTACGGCTCCGTTTCCACTCTGCTTTCTGTCTTTCTGTCTCGACAGATTTTCATGCTATCAATCTTTTTTCAATTCTGTTTACTGTTTACACCCCCCACACCGCCACCACCACCCTCCAACAATGTCTCTTCATCTCCTCCTCTGCAGTTTTCTGGTTTCTCTATTTCTTTCCATCTTCAGGATGGTTGATCAGCAGCAGAAAGCTCAGCTCAGCATGAATGTTTCTCATCCTGTGATAATTATTCAATAGTGCAATATTTAAATAGAAGCTTCTCTCTCACATACACACACTTCTGCAGTTTTGCTTTCAAAGATTAGATTGAATATAAATTTCCCTGCTATAACTCAGCATTTAAGTCATTCCTCTACAGTCATGCTCAGCAATTATATTCTGAAACAATGCAGCAAAGTAGTTGGTTGCAGGCAGCTGTGAATCATTAAAAACATCTGTGTTGCAACTCTTGCAACAGATGCTTACGCTGTGGCTGCTAGCAATGTTTTAATGGCATGACACCTTTCCCTATTATTCTGCAGATGCATTTTGCTCCTGGTTCATGAGTCACTTGTGTGCAACAGCCTGTTTGACCAAAATGGTTGTAACTGAAGAAACTGAGCGTCCCCAATGTTCATCAACATGAAGATGCCCTTCAGTGATGTTCACATGAAATCAGACTGTACACCAGCACAGTTAAACATAATCATGAGGTTCACTCTATCCTCTTGTATCAAGGCAGTCCCTTTGGTAAAGGCTAATTTCATTGCATTTTCAACAAGCTTTTTATCAAGTTATAACAAGACTTCCACCACGTACTGTGTGCATGTACATCTAGTAACATGTTTCTCATCTAGATAACTATCAATTACAATGACTACAATTTGTTGTAATTTTGCCTGTGTACACCACCATAGTGGATATTAAATCAAACAATCAAGATGTGACTGAGTGCAAATTTTCATTTTTATTATAAAAGGTTTGCCTCATTTGTGCATTCAGGTTCATGTCTAGGCTCTGACTGGGCCATTCGAGCACAGAGTTGTCCTGAATGCAATTCTTTGTTATCTTGGCTGTGTGCTAAGGGTCGTTGTCCTAATGGAAAACCAATGTTTGCTAAGTTTGCCAACAAAGAAATAAATACATTTGGACAAACACTTTGTATTTTCTCATGGAAGCTAATTTTAACAGTTAATTGACCACTGACCTGCATGAGAAATCTTTACTTAAGGGAAAAAACCTCAATCACAGCTACAGGTCAGACATAATATGTAGACATCTGCATTGTAACTGTATTGAATGTAGCATGTAGCCTAAAGCATCTAGGGTTCTTGTAGGCATATATAAGAGTCTCAGACAAGGTTCAGTCATGATACATGTTTTTCTGTGTTACATAATCTAATAATTTGGGCAGTCTATAATAAATTAGTTGACAGCAAATCACAGCATCAACATAACCATATTCTCCAATACCTATCAAACACTGACATGACATTTTTTTTACCTGGTTTTGAAAAGTCCACTTACACTCCTGATAACAGGTCATACAAATCAGAAGAGCAGTTGATTTGTGCCATGCTGTGTCATCTACAAATTCTGTGGTTTCTCTCTAATCTGTTTAACCCTCTTATGAAATTCACTTTAGGCCTAAGGACCTGTGGTGCAAACACCGTGCTTGAGATGCAATGTCTGTCTCAGCAGCAGTTTGTCATTTGTGATTGTAAGAAAGAGTGAATGTCATATTTGGTGGAAACCTGAAAAAACAAACTGATGGCTCAGTGTTTTTAATGTTATTTTGTTACTCTACCTTCTCAGTGTAGTGAATTCTACGACAAGAATGCAGAAAAATTCAATTCATCCAAGATTTTTAGAAGATACACCTGTGGTATCAATTTGAATCACCTCATTCTCGAGTTATCGCATTCACAAACTTAGGTGTCCATGTCCAACACCTGCCCACACCAGCAGGGTGACGACAATACCCCACCATGTCTTTAAATGGAGCTACAGAGGGAGAACAATGTCAACATTACAGTAAGAACTTCTCTGTGACACTGTCGAAGATACCTCTAGTATCAGCAGTTCTCTTTTGCGGGTCTGCAGGAGACAGTGTGGCATGCAGCTAAAGTTTTTTTGACATCCATAAAGGCTTGAAGCATTTTTTTGCTACTGGGTCAAACTGTAAGACAGGCTCTACCTCTTCTCCATTTGTAGGCCACCATTATGTTTCATGTCTCTACCCCCTAACTCATTTAAAGGAAGGAGGGAAAGGTGACACTGGAGGGTGACAGAATCCTGGATCCAGGTAAAAAAAAGCTGTCAAGAACATTTGAATTGAACCTTATTCTTCTAGCAACTGACTGTGCTGGAGTTACAGAGGTGAAGTGGATTGCAAAGTTTCACACCACCTCATCATGACACCCAACTCTATCTGTCCATGAAGCCAGGTAACACACACCAATTAGTTAAACTGCAGAAATGTCTTAAAGACAAAGACCTGGATGGTCGTTAACTTTCTGCTTCTTAATTCAGATAAAAATGAAGTTATTGTACTCGGCCCTGAAAATCTTAGAAATATGGTATCTAACTAGATTCTTGCTTTGGATGGCATTGTCCCTTGGCCTCCAATAACACTATGAAGAACCTTGGAGTCATTTTTGACCAGGATATGTCCTTCAATGCACATATTAAGCAAATATGTAAGACTGCTTTCTTCCATTTGCGCAACATCTCTAAAGTTAGAAATATCCTGTCTCAGAGTGACGCTGAAAAACTAGTTCATGCATTTATTACTTCCGGGCTGGACGACTGTAATTCATTATTATCAGGAAGTCCTAAAAACTCCCTGAAGCCTTCAGCTAATCCAAAATGCTGCAGCAAGAGTCCTGATAGGGACTAGAAAGAGAGAGCATATTTCTCCGGTATTGGCCTCCCTTCATCGGCTCCCTGTTAAATCCAGAATTGAATTCAAAATCCTGCTCCTCACATACAAGGTATTAAATAATCAGGCCCCATCTTATCTTAATGACCTTGTAGTACCATATCACCCTATTAGAGCACTTTGCTCTCGCTCTGCAGGCCTACTTGTTGTTCCTAGAGTATTTAAAAGTAGAATGGGAGGGAGAGCCTTCAGTTTTCAGGCCCCTCTTCTGTGGAACCAGCTTCCAGTTTGGATTCGGGAGACAGACACTATCTCTACTTTTAAGATTAGGCTTAAAACTTTCCTTTTTGCTAAAGCATATAGTTAGGGCTGGACCAGGTGACCCTGAATCCTCCCTTAGTTATGCTGCAATAGATGTAGGCTGCCAGGGATTCCCATGATGCATTGAGTTTTTCCTTTCCAGTCACCTTTCTCACTCACTATGTATTAACAGACCTCTCTGCATTGAATCATACCTGTTATTAATCTCTGTCTCTCTTCCACAGCATGTCTTTATCCTGTCTTCCTTCTCTCACCCCAACCGGTCGCAGCAGATGGCCCCGCCCCTCCCTGAGCCTGGTTCTGCCGGAGGTTTCTTCCTGTTAAAAGGGAGTTTTTCCTTCCCACTGTCGCCGAAGTGCTTGCTCATAGGGGGCCATATCATTGATGGGTTTTTCTCTGTATCTATTATTGTAGGTTCTACTGTGCAATATAAAGCGCATTGAGGTGACTGTTGTTGTGATTTGGCGCTATATAAATAAAATTGAATTAAATTGAACTCATCTAAGAGTTGTCAATATATTCCCCTAATCAATTATGACACTAGAGACAATTTCAAAGATTTACTACTACTAGCAAAATTTACTCTCAGGGAACCATGATTGTCATGCAAATGCATGCAGTGTTTATCTGTAGTACTCTTGTTCAAGTGTAGTGGACCAACAGCATTTCCACCCCCTAAAACTGTAATGTGCAAAACGTTTGGAAGCAATTTACATAGACCTGTCCAACACCTGCCAATCTTGCTTGTTAAACTGAAAATTTAGTATCTATTCAACGACAGCCTGGCAGCTTTAATTGGAACCAGCAACAAACGTCATGAGCATGGCAGCTCTCAAATTTAACCATAATGTAATCTATTAGTTCTTCAAATAATAAACAGAGGAGAAACAAATGTGCTGTCAGCTGTATTGTCTGAAATATCACATTTGAAATGACAGATCGGTATGTGATTAAAAGTTCACATTGTTTTTGGATGCAATGGTGTCATTGTCAAGACTCATTAGCTGTGTCATATTTTAGTGTCAGCTTTTCAAAAGGGCATTCTTTCCAGACAGACGTTTCTGCAAGAACTGCTTTCAGTAAAAGAAAAAAGATTTACGTTGCAATAATTTAAATAAACCCAGTTACTGTTGGTATTGTACTGTTAGTGGGTTATCTGTAGTTAAGGATTCAAGCACAGCAACACCTACTATGAACACATGGACACACATTCACAGCTATCTACTACACTGACGTGATTTGACAGTGACAGCCAATTACAGAGACAGTGGTGCTTCTGAAAAGAAGGGCAAAGAAACAAGAAGTACTGAGACAAAAAGGTGGGAAATTAAAAGGAATACAAAGGTTTCTATGAAATGTCCTGTGTGGGTGTCTATTTGTACATTTTGTTAAGTTTGGGTCATTATTCGATATGTTCTGCTCCATTGGCCATCGTCTTTGTTCAAATGTAATTGGATCACTTTTGCAGTGGAATGTATAAATGGTTCTTTTTTTTACTAAAGGTACAACAATTAATAAAAAGTATTCAATAAAGGTAAAATACATCAATATACGGATTAATATAGTGTGTATTTTATTCTTGTTGTTTTTTCTCAACATATTTTTATCAATTTCCTGTCTGAGTCTGAGTCACCAGAACTAATTGCTTGTAGCTTGTACCTGAATGACGAGGGTGTGATGGACATGCTTTAGATTTGGGTTATTTATATAACTGTGAGTCTTTTGTCTTCACAAAGTGGTGTGTTTTTATTGCAACCATATTCAAAGGAGCTTGCAAAGAAAAGCGTCTGGACTTCTTTAAGTTACTTGAAGACGTTTCACCTCTCATCCGAGAGGCTTCTTCAGTTCTAAGGTCAATTGGTGGAGAGTCCCAGATATAAACCTGGTGGGAGTGTCCCTCCACAGAGGGACAAAAGGACTCCCTGATGATCCTCTAATCGCCTGAGCCAAGGTGTGAAACTGGGTGTGGGTCCCAATCAGCCAGAGTTTCGGGTGAGTTCATTGTGAAACCTGGCCCCACCTTGTCATGTGAATTCCTGAGGTCAGATGGCCCAGGGTGTGAGTGGGCGTTAAGGCGTCTGGGAAGGGATCTCAAAACTGGATTATAGATGGCAGACAGTTGGTGTCGTAAACCACCGCCTCTGTTCAAAGATGGTCGCTCACAGTGGACATAGATGGCTTCTTTCACTCCTCTTTCAAACCATCTGTCCTCTCTGTCCAAAATGTGAACATTGGCATCCTCGAAAGAGTGTCCTTTATCCTTAAGATGTAGATGGACAGCTGAGTCTTGTCCTGTGGAGGTGGCTCTTCTATGTTGTGCCATGCGCTTGTGAAGTGGCTGTTTGGTCTCTCCAATGTAGAGGTCTGGGCATTCCTCGCTGCACTGTACGGCATACACCACATTGTTAAGTCTGTGTTTTGGCGTTTGGCATATTCTGACTTTTTCTAAATCTTTCCTGTGACAAATCTTCTTCATCCTCTAATATTTAAAAAATGAAAAAATACCAGTGAAACCAAAGGAAAATAAACCACAACTAAATATGTTCAAGCAATAAAAACTCAAATAAAAATGAATTTATTAACAAAAAATCAATAATAACTTTCCCTGGTGCTTAGGCCAGTAATACACTGACGGAAACCTGGAAGTAAATGTTAGCTGTCACAGTCACATAAACTGTAGATCAGGGGTCTTAAACTCCAGTCCTCGAGGGCCAGTGTCCTGAAATGTTTCCATGTGTCCCTGTTGCAACACACCTGAATAGAATTAGTAGGTCAATAGCAAGAGCATAGAACTTAACTGCATGCTGAAGTGGCAACGCCTAACCTTACTCACGTAAATTTAAGTGTTTAGAAAAATGTACTTCTGAAAGTACTTTTGTTGCACCATGTTCATTCACTCATGAGCTGCTGTAACATGAATCAAATGGCTTAATTGCCACACAGAACTACATAAAGTGCAATGTGCAAAAATTAAAAAAAACAAACAAAACCAAAATAAAGACAGTGCAACACAATACAGACACAAGAAAGTAAAATGTGCAAAAGACTGAGTATTGTGCAAAGTCACTTTGTGTGTGTGTGCGCGCGCGTGTGTGATATAACAACCCTTATTGTGTTATAGCACCACTAGGGGGAGTTGACCTACTATTGTAGTAGTTGGGGGAGTCTCCTAGTGGGTGTGTGAGTATAGTGGTAGCCATTACATGCTGCTCGTGTGTCTTTTCCAAGAGAGACCTCACCATTGTAATGGGCTGGAACCGGCGCCTACCCATCCCAGCACATGTATGTATGGACGGAGTAGAGGTGTTGAGACCTGGCTTGTATGCTCTTATGTTGCTAAGGTCAAGTAAAGGTCTGTTGTTTGATTTAACTTACTGGCCTCAAGTTATCCGGCTAACCTCCACACCACGTGCCCGCTGGACCTGCTAGCTGCTCCTTCCTCGCCAGACTGCCGCTACAGTCTGTATGAGATTCTGCAGATTAGTGGCTAAGGTGGTAGAAAGCACAAAAACACAAACACAGCACCATTCTGGTCCGGAGTGGCTACTGTGTGCTGCTGCCGAGTAACCGTGGATAACCGTGGACTATAAAGACACTTGAAGAAACCTGCTAGCTTAACAGGTAAACAGGACTGCACAATGGAAATTGTCTAATCCCCAAATATAAGAAATGAAGATCTTAAAATATATATTTTAGAGACTAGTAACTTTACTTAGTTACAAGTACAGAGATTGACCAAGCAACAGAAGAGAAAGAGAACCATGGAAGCGACAAGCATCAAATTTAAAACAGCCTATTCCCATGAAAATCCCCCCATTAGTTCCACTGCTTGCAGATTTTGAATCTAAAGTAATATTTACAACACCTCATGACCTGCTACATCAGGCACAGCACAGATTGTGCTCAGTCCCCCTTTTACCTAAAAAGACTCATCTGTTCACCCATTCTGTGTCTCTTTTTCCCGTGTCCTCCATTCTTGACATAATTTATTTGGGCTTTTATAGAGATGAGAGCAGGCTTAATTAAGATAGCTCTATATTTCTGCACAGAAAAGGCATTAGTAATACACAAACTTGCCTAATTGCATATGTCTGACCAAAATGGATTTTGAGTGTCCCGGAAGTATGACAGAACAATATCGACACCTTCCTACACCCTCAGTTTGTATTAGGTGTGGGTGAAGAGAAAATGAAAGAGAAAGCGAGATGTGGAAAGGAGGCAAGAGGGAGCTATGTGGAGAGCAGAGATAAGAAGTGAGAGTGGGAAGGAGGTAGGGAATTGTAGAATAGAAGAAAGTAGTTAAGGTGGGGAGAAAGGGGGCCCAGTGGGAGCAAATTTACAACTGTTGTCTGTTTTCATAGTACAGAAGGAATGCATGGAGATTTGGGAAAGGCACAATAGAATTGGCATTAGAGTCACAAACCAAAGAAAGACTAAAGAAAGGGGGTGGGGGATATGTAATGCAGGCAAAAAGCCATGAGAGAAGAAGAAGACACCAAGTAGGAAGGCCTTATGGAAGCACTTGTTTATTAGTGTGGCATACACTTGCAATATACAATATCATATTCAATAAATTCTTGCGAGTTGCTAGGAGCACACTGATAAGCAATGATTAGGAATTTAATTCCACTTTCCAAAGTTTAGAAAGTTATACTGCCATTAATGCAGTATCAACATCAGAATCACTGCTTCTGTAAATAAAAGAAAAGAGTCATCATTTCAATATTTTGCAGTAACTTGAGGTAAAGCGAGACATTGAATGCATTTTCAGGGTAATTTTTTTGTACTTTTTTCTCTGTTAGAAGCTGAGGAAACGAACCACAGAAAACCTATAACTGCACACCTTTGGAATGCTTTTAAAACTTTATGAAAGAAACTTTTCACTCAGCAATTTAAAAAAAAATCCAGACAAATGGAAGTGGATCTAAAATCCATAATATCTTTTTTTTTTTTTTTTTTTTTTTTTTTTTTTTTTTTTTTTTTTCTTCTTTTTTTCTTTTTTTCTGCCCTGGCTCGCCAGGCAGGGGCCACAATGGCGGCGAGGAGGGCGAGGACGAGGGGAGCGCCATAATGTAAAATAGTTAAAAGCTTATTAGAAGCGCTGAAAGGCAGAGTGATTTCCACTTTGTTTCGGAACACCCTGAGCTCATCCTTTCAAGTGATTGTGAAGGGGGCAATTCAAATCTCTTTGGGCCCATATGAATGAAGGCCCCTCTTAAAGCTCCTTTTTTTTTTTTTTTTTTTTTTTTTTTTTTTTGCCTGTCCCGTTTGGCTCTTTTGCCATCAGAATTATTGTCTAAAGGCGAAGAAAGATGCCCAACGGTTTTTCTTTACCAAATTGACCATCCCAGCTTTGCCGTAATGGTCCATTTGATTCACCTTTTATTCTTTATTTTATTTTCACTTGCTGAATACGGGACAGAATATCCATAATATCGGTAAAACACAATTGCATACCGTGTAAAAAAGGCTCTTTATTAGGTACACTTTGACAGTAACAAGTAGGACCCTTTTTTAGCTTTCAGAAATAGGTTCAGTCAATCAGTTAGTCAATCACTCAAACCTTTATTTTGAACAAATAGCAGTTATAGCATGGTTATTTGAGTTACTGTTGCCTTCATAGCAGCTTAAAGCAGTCTGGTTTGAATAACAGAAAATATCCATTCTCCCAACCCAAGAGATGGTTGTCCTGAAAGATCCCTGTGGATGAAAAGTGTCTAAAAAACCTCAGAGCTGCCCAGCTGACACCAACAACCATGCCACAGAATCATTTAAATCACCTTTCTTCTGCATTCTGATACTCAGTCATCTTGATCATGTCTACATGCCTAAATGCCTAAAAGTTTTTGCCATGTGATTGGTTGATTAGGTATATGTGTTAAGATTCAGTTAAACAGATGTATCTAATAAACTGTAGTTGAGAGTGTTATAAGTGAATCCTTGTTTTTCATGTTTTTTACTGGATTAGTTTATCAAACAAGGGCACGTGTGTGTATGCCAGTTCCAGTAAGATTTATAAATCCAATCCCACCTGGTCCTGAGGAACTACACATACCAGCTATCAGTGGTCATAACACATATGACACCTCACTGTCTAAGACTACTGTTCCAACGTGTCTCAGGGTGTCCACTATTGTCTCTGTTTCAAAGGCCTTGACAGTATCCTGTGTCGGTGAGTGTCATCCAGTCACATTTACTCCAGCAATGATAAAGTACTTCAAGAGGCAGGTAATGACACACATAAAGAAGTCCATTGACATAACAGCTGACTCTCACCAGTATGCCTGTAGATGTTCCACGCTGGATGCCATCCCTGTTGTGATCCATCAGTCTCTCACACATCTAAAGAACAAGTACTCTTATGTGAGGCTTCTCTTTTTTGGATTTTAATTCCACTTTTAACCTCTCCCACACACTGGTGAAAAAACTGTCAGGACTTGGAATGGCCCCATTACTCAACTGACTAAAATCACATTCTCGTCCATTGTCCTCAAAACTGGCTAACACCAGGGCTGCATTGTGAGCCCACATCTCTGGACACTGCTTATATGTGACTGTAAATCAATTACATTTTATTAATATATTTGTATTTATATATGATTGAAGAGTACACTCACTGTCTGCATCATTGTGTGGTAGTGCAGGTGGTTACGTTTGCACAGAGGACCTTCCGACAAAGCTCACCCACCTCTCTCTGATATTTACACCAGCTGATACAAGCATAGAGCAACCTGCATCACAAGAGACTCCAGTCACCCTCTACGTGGACTGTTTTTCCCTCTCCCCTGGTAGGGACTGGTAGGGATATGCTCAAGAATTGTCTACCATATGATGGCTACCAGATTGCCACAGTTGTTAGTTTTTCATGTTTGTCTGCTAATTCCAGCACTAGTAAAGCTTGAAAAACTATGATGCAAACCATGCAGAAATGGAGAAGGCTTGCCTTTAAAGTAAAAAGTTGTGCCTCGGCACAGCAGCCATCATATTTCAAAAGGTGCAGCTTTTACTTTGAAGGTGAACCTTTCACTGTAGCTCAGTGAGTAGCTGGACAGTTTGTAGAAAAGTCTCTCAACCATTTAAACTATAACCACAGCAATACGCTAGTGACCAAAGCAATCACAAGGAATTTTTTCCAACCCTTTGGGAAATACATATTTTTCTGTAGTGACAGGTGGTTCCCATTGGGTCACTGCTCGGTCTGTAGACCTGCATGACTGTGACTTTAGCAATCATTTTTCTTGCAACTGCCGTCAACCTCTAGCAACCAATCGCAACTAGATGGGGAATACTAATTTTGCAGACCAGTCTCTAGGCCTGTGTGACTGAGACCTTTTTCACCTAAATTGTCACCATGATTGTCAAATGTCCAAAATGGCAGCTACCTTAATGTCATGTGGTCAGTGACATATGTATAAAACCTATAATGCAGAAGACACATTCAAATTCATTCAACATGTTTTTAACCCTTTAAAACCGGTCAGAGCGGGCAGCTCTGTTTTGCGTAACTATTTTTAAATCCCGGTAACTCTGCAACCACGTAAGCTAGCGCAATAATTTTTTTGCATATGAAACCAGAGGAGTTGTACTTACATCTTATGCCATCAGCTTGTCCTAGTTCACAGTTTCCTTCCACATATAGCTTTGCAAAAACTGCATAAAAAGCACTTGCAGCAACAAAAACATAATATTCCAGAAACACGCTTTGCCGATCCGATCAGCTGTTCATAACACTTCCTACATTGGAATAGACGTCAGCGTGAACTATCGCATGTCCGCCATTACCTGCCCGAAACCGGAAGTGACGTCATTTTGCGGAAATGTAGTTTTTTATCATCGGGGCCTCATGAGCCTATACTGGTGTTTTTAAAAGTTATGTTTGACTTTATGACTTTGTGTCGTTTCTGGGATGCTTAGGACTCATATTGCACTGCTGGAAATAGTTTATTTTGATGCATATGCTGCTTTTTTGCAAATTTGCATTATAATATTTATTTTCGTTTTTCCTGCAGTATATAAAAATTGGTGTATTTCAAAAATAAAACTATGAAGACACTTAAAATAAATTTCCTGTGGTGGGAAACTAGTTTGTGCAACTTTTTTGTATTTACAGTTTTGAGGGATAAGCCTCTTAAATTTCTCTAACTAGAAATATATGTTAAAAAAACAAAAACGCTTTTCAATTTTTTTGTAGTTTATTGCACTTTTTTGCAATTTATGTAATTACTATGCACTTAATGCAGACATATTATTAAAATTTAGGCTGTAATGGTTGTATTGATGTATATCAACTTGAAATGCTCCCAAAAATGGCTCCACAGCATGTAAACATATAATATAAGCTCTGGCGGACTTGGTTCTATGGTAGGTCTTATACTCCTGGGCTAGATTCATGTTCAAGTCATCATCAATCTTCTTGAATAATTAACAAGAAAATACAGCTAACAGATGTTAGAAGATACTCAACTGATGTAGCCATTCCAATCGTATTGTTTAACACCATTATTTCTTCACTGCTTCGAATCTAACAGTAGCTGAAAAAATTCTGTGCAGTAATTCCATATTTTTCCCATTTTTCCACTTGAGACAATGAGGCCTCTAACTATTAAGGCAATTGTTTCCGAAAAGTCCTGATGAATCAAACACAGCCAAAAATGAATCCTTTCAGCATCATACAAACTTCAGAGCTGAGGAATTGCCATCTCTCAAGGGTCTTAAAAGTCTGAAAAGAATAAGTTTAAATCTGTTAAAGAAGAAAAAACAAGTGGAAGAAAACAATGTTCCGACAGCAGTTAAATATTAAGAAGGACGAGAGAGAGAGTTGTAGAGGAAGCTATAAGTGTGTGTGTGCTCAACTTGTTAAACCTCTGATAAACCTTGCCATAAATCTCCATTTTCAATATCACTGATCAATGTATAACAATCCTAGCTATCCATACCTCTCAGGGGGGTTTGTCTATCTCTCTTCATGTGTGTGTGTGTTTGTAAGACAGATCTAACACTAGGGGTTTATTTTGCTGTTTTTTGATAAAGCAGGTTATGGATAAACTGAAATGGAGGTCATGAGAGGAAGTGGAGGACTACAGTAAGAAGAAAAATGATTTATTTTTAGAACTTTTCAAGGCAAATGAAGAGACTTTTATTCAGCATTTAAAATTCCACGACATGACCAAATTCAATTAAAGAAGAGGTTCCCAGAAATGTTCCTCTCACCAAGCTGACACAAATTAAACCCCTCATTTGATGAAACATTGTCCTATTTATGAGCTTTTTATTGGATTTATTATTTTATTCTTTAGTTTCAAAATTGTCTAGATAATGGCAATAATGGTGGTACTGCTGATTAAAATGCTGCTGCTCACACAAGAGGAATAAATTAAAGTGAATGTAATACGAATACAAAACTATTCATTTTGCTGCACATCAAGTACCACAAAAACCTGGTTTAGTGAAGTCTGAGTAGTTTAATAAATATAGAAAGAATGATTGTGATATATGTTGCTCGATAGCATGTCATGAAAATGTGAAGTGTAACTGTGCCATTGATTCTACATTCCTTTTGGTATCAAAACAAGCCTGGCGCATTGTTATAAAGCCCAGAGATGATCTCTGATTTCCTCTGCTGCTTAACTTGGACAAGTAAAGAAATGCTTTAAGAAGCTCCCAGTACTGATGTTTACTCCAAAGTAACACACGCAGTGTAACCATACTTTGACAGATTGTACCGTATGCCTGTGAAACCTGCAGCCTGCAGGCATATATTACCAGACAGCTCATATCAGTACATGAGACAGGAAAGATTAAAGGATACTGGGGGTGGTTTGCACAAAAGCAGCCACAGAGCCATCACAAACCAGTCCCAAGCCTAGATAAATGGAGAACATTGTGTCAGGAAGGTCAATGACCCTAAAAATCTTGGCCAAATTAAATATGCAGATCATCAAGAGTGACATTTCCAAATGGGAGCAGCTGCAGCCCAGGCCAAAAAGGACTGCCACCAGTGCTGTTGATGTGCCGAGCTGCTACTGGAAAAATGTTACTGTAGGGTGAAGACAAAGGAGGGGTAAAGGAGGAAGCCATCTTCAGACAAAGTAGGAGTGTGGAGGTTAGAGTATTGATTTAAATATAAGGAGAAGATAATGGATAAAGTGAAGGAGGATATGCGGAGAGTTGGTGTGAGAGAAAGTGATGGAAGCTAAACCCAACACCCAAAAGAGGAAGTACGAGTGAATAGCACCAAAGTGTAGTTAGGATGTCATGTTTACATTTTCACAACAGTCAGAATACGTTATGGTTTGGACTTTTTGTTTTCAACACACGCAATGGGACAGCTAAAAGAGGTAACAAATGACATTTTGAAAGTCCTTTGATATTATGATTACGATAATATTTTTTCAGTAACATTATTGTAGCTGTCTCTTAGACACTCTTAGTCAACAAAAAGAAAAACATGGACTTGAGTGCACAGTTGTAATTGGAAACAAACAAACAAACAACAAAACAAACAGCTTAAAGTTAAAGACATGACATGACATGGATCATCTTATTCATAAGACTCCACTACATTTAGTGAATTATTGTCAGTTTTTCTTGACATTGGGCTCTGTTATTAGTAAAAATGCTAATATAAGACTATTATTTTTTTATGTAGGATATGATCTTTATTAAATAACTGCAAACCCTGAAATCAGTTTCACAGCTCAACAGCTGCTAGATGACAGATAAATCATTATTCCTCTCCTTCTCTGTGTGAGTGTATACAGCTTGTATAGCTCACAAAGTGAGGACCAATTTCAGGTTTTGATCATCAAGTTAGGACACATGTGTCCAAAGTCCCTAGACATAATCCACTGTGAGAATGTTTTTCAGGTCCTCACTACTACATGACACAAAGGTTACAGCAGAGTGAGGGTCAATTGTGATCCCAAAGTAATAAAAGGGTAATGTGATTGTGAGGTGGCCCATTCGTTTGGTAAGGCCTCATTGTTTTTAATCAGCTTAAAGTGTCAGCGGGACATTAGTAAGTATGATGACACATCTTTTGTTTTCCTCCACAACAAGCCTCAAAGTGAGCCTAGCTGGTTGTTGGCAGTGCAGACTATGCTTCCTTACCCAGAGGGTAGGTGAAGGAGGGGATAAAAGAAACTTTATGGATGTATGAACAGATATGGATGACCATGCCCATTGTTAATATGTGCATCCATGTGTTTCTCCAATTCTTGAGGAATTACTCCTGAATGCAGAAAGGTTTTCTATAACAGAAGTTTTCATTATGTTTGATCAGGGTTTGCAGTTTGACACACATGAGAGGTGGACGACATATTTACTGTCCCGTTCACAGTTAGATGCCACTGAGAAGGATGAGCCATCTCCTCACATTTATTTTAATCTGTGTAAAATGTATCACTGAGGGCTGGTTAAATCTTAACGTCATGATTTAGTTCAGACAGTTCAACTTTTTTAATCTCACTGCGGTTTCTGTAGCATAACTTCTTTATTTTAGAGGGTGGGGTTGCTAGCCCCACGTCCAACCCTCCTCCTCTCTCATCCTGGACTTGGGACCAGGCAATGGCGGAGTGGGAGAGATCCAAACAGACGTGGAGAAGATCTGTCGAGAGCAAAGTGAAGGCTGCCAGAATGACATGGGCCAGAACAGAGTCCGTTGGCATGGTGTTGTTGCGGCCCTATGCTCCACCAGGAGTCTACAGGAAAATTGATTGATTGAAGCAGATTATGGTCGGGTCTCTCATTACTGTCACATAGTTTGCACTTTACACACTTTCTTTATTCCAGTTGTTCATTCTTACACAGCTTTTCAGCTGCATCCCACACACCAAAACAACAACTTCAGGTCCCTGCACATTTAATACAGGGAAGACATGATGAGCCAATGGAGCTCCTGTATGCCAGTCTCCCCTGCAGCCGCGTCATGAACCACACCCTGCCCTCACTCAAGAGGATGTGCTAGTTCTCCTTCTATTTAGGTAGTTTTTACAGCCTGGCTGCTACTATTCACTGTGATGCAGGATCTTTAACAACCCTTAAGCCATTTAAACCTTATAGATCCAATATTTTTACAGTCAGCCGTTTAGACGGAAGCATATTTATCAACACAAAAGGCAGGAATAAGGAATTCGAGAACCTCCACTAAGGTAGACGTGTCTCCTATAATAATATAAACAGTATTTTGTCTCAAAGAATGACATTTCAGTGCTTTTGCAACTGAACTGAATAAAAATGAACCCACCTGAGATAGAGAGAGAAGACAAGAGATTGCTGCCAGTGCTGCTAGTGGACTGTGTGATATTTACCTCCAGGTTAAATGGAGGTGAAAACAGTTCAGTTTAACAGAAGCTTTCCAGATGCTTCACAGTCAGACTGTGTGTATACATGTGAAAAAGACAGACAGAGAGTGTGTGTATTTAGACAGAGAGGTTGATGAGGTTCTAAAGGTCAGCGTAAAACGTCTGGCCTTCAGTCTGAATGATGCAGTTGGCATTTACACCGACATACACAAACACACAGCAATTACAGATGCAAGTTCTTCAGTAGTGCAGATAACAGTGAACAATCAGGCTAAAGGACTTCATATAATGCGGTCACATATTTTCCTGAGTAGTGGTTATAATTAAGGTAACAACAAAAACAGAAATAAAAAGGACTTGAAACTGAAAACTAGCCAGTGTGATATTATTTCTTGTAAGGCTCACCTGACATTTTCAGATCAGATTTATGCCTTCAGAACATTTACAATAATGATTATTATTATTATTATTTAAAGATAGCAGGGTGGAAACAAAACACATTAACAAAGTAATCAACTTTACAAGATGAGCCAGAACATACTTATGAGAAGTGGGATGTGGGAACAAGTTATATATAACAAGGACTAAGAACATGGAATTGCCAGAATACCAATAACGAGTAGTATGGATATAATGAGCCAGGCCTGGCAGAAGACTGAGCTGACAATGAAGACTGGCCTGACTCAAGGTCACCATACAAGGGCATAAGTAAGTTTTGTGTTTTGACATCTGTTCTGATATCAAAAGTTTTTAAGGTAGACTGTTTTCTTTGATTTGGTAAATGTTTAAATATGCAATTGTAACTCTCTGGTGCCACCTTAAAACCTGTAGTCGGTAATAGGACACGATGTCGTTGGTAAACAGGAAGTAAGTCTGTGAATTAAGGAGAAGGCATGTGCAGCATGGTGGCTTTAGCCAGATAAATCCAGTGGCATCCACATACATCCTATGCCTTTGGTAGCATTGTGGGTATGTATAGACTTGTTTTATATTTTATGTGCATGTATAGACCACTTTCTTTCAAGTAAGTTCATTTTTCTGTAAGTTTAATGATAAAACCAATCTCATGCAGTTTACGCTAGCAGTCGCTTATGGAGCTAGTTAAAGGGGAATGACAAACAAATTGGAGGCATTCATTATAGCAAGACTTGTTAAAATCATAATTTGATGTTTGTATTTGAGTTAAAAAGGGAAGTAATTCATATGAACATTCCATGTTGACATATTAAAAAACTGGGTTAATATATTTTCATTGTTATATATGTACATGGGGAATAAGTACAGTGATTATGCCTTGTACTGTTTGTTACAGTTTCACCTTTCCCTGTGTCAATAAACCTGTGAACTGGGAATTGTGTCATCAGAGTCTTGATGTGGGGAAGGAGTTTAGCTGACTGCCCAACCATAGCAGAGGCAGTACAACATCAGTGGCTAGACTTAATACGCAAGGTGGGTATCTGGTGTGATTACCGGTAGTGCGTGTGTTTTAATAGTTTTAATCCCATTCCTGTCTTTGAGATGGCTGCTGAGTAAATACACCTGATTAACTGAACATTAGCAAGTTTCTCCACCTTATAAAAGCAGACATTTAGCAGTTTGTTGGTTGGGGCACTCAAAAAGGTGTTATCACAATATCACCATCTTCCCAAGACTGAACATTCAAGCAACTTTACCCCAAGGTCATTGCAGTGCAACGCTCAGAGAAACAGCAGAAATCCCAAGAGCTACATTTCAGACTCTACAGCCCTCAATTAGCATGTAAAACATTAAATTTAAATTTTAAAAAATTGGCTTGTTTGGAAAGGAAAAAAGCTCTTTGTTCCAAAAATGACATCATAGCAGGGTTTGGGTTTGCAACGTTGCTTCTGAACAAGTCACAAGTTTTCTGCAACAATGTTCTTTGGACAAATGAGACCAGAGTTGAGATGTTTGGCTATAATGCACAGTGGGACAAGGTTGGGTCAGATACCAACAACATTCCTAGACTAACAGAAAGAAATCAAGTTGTGTAATCTAACATACTGGGCAACGCACAATTGGGTCAAAAAAAAAAAAAAAAAAAAAAAATATATATATATATATATATATATATATATATATATATCCCCTGCCTTGATAAGATAGAATTAGTGTTCCTATTGCTCTGGTCACAGAAGGGTTAAAAACTTTGGTTGTTTATAGTGTTGAAAATTAAACTGTTGTGCTAATGGTAAGTAGCTGTGAATAGAATCAACATATAATCCTGTGATACTAACATGTTTACACATAAAGGCGATAATTGCTTTTACAAACTGGAGCGATAGGCAAAGATAACTTGTTGATACTAATTGATAAACTGCAATAATTAAAGGGCGCATTTTAAAGCTTTTGAAATCATCTGCCTTTGTACATCCTAAATCATTATATTACATGTTCAGCATGTTGGTCATGCCCTCATTTATTGCATATGATTGCTGATACCATTCACTGTGAAGCATTTCTCTATTGTTGTGAATGATATTAACTTAATGAATCCCCGCATGATTCATGTCATTAGTCCAGGTTAATGGGGTCACTGCAATGTAAATGGAATTTCTCCTGCTTTCATGTTCCCCGTCTTATTTGTACTTCATGGTCTGACACAAGTTAAATTAAAATTCATCATTTACATTTTATATACATATAACAACACAAATGTGTTACACAAATGCTAAATAGAGCCACAATGCCATTAAAATCAGCCCATTGTGGTTTAGCATGTTATTTGGTGTTGTTGTTAATGAGGAATCCTGCTGTTACAATGAAATACAGATAATTAAATTCCAGGATGTTCTTCAGGAGTGCGTCTGACCTGTGCGAGAAATGTGCACACAAATAACATTTAGGGATAAAGAGATGTTGCGTTATTATTAACATGTGGGGGTTGGTGAGGGCTGAAGCCCATCTCACAAGTCACCAGTCTGGTGCAGGGCTAAACAGATGATGCTTATAAGAATCAAAATAACTCACGCATCATATCACAACCACAGTCTACCTGTTTTCATTCTCTTTGCAAATTTATCAAGTTCTCTAAGGTATTTCCATATCAAAGGGATGGATTTATACATGATGACTGACAGCTGATGTCTCAGCATTCATACATTCAGCACCACACCTCACTAGAGATGTGACAGAAATCGTATTAAAAGCATAGCCAGTATTTGTGACTGATGTAAGACTGCAAATTTATATGAAAAAATGAAATGTACTTTTTTGATGATGCAAGTCTGTCACTGTATTAGCACTGTATTAGTATGCAGGAGGATTGGTAAAATTATACTGTGATGTCAAAGTCACCACAGAGGCGTACGGCGCCTAGAAGAAGAAAAAAGATATGTTAAATTACCAGTTCATGTAATTTTAGACAGACAATGTGCTTAAATGTGATAAATAAATAATACAGTTCACTTAAGCTTTATTTATACAGCACCAAATCACAACAACAGTTGCCTAAGGCACTTTACATTGTAAGATACAGACCCTACCATAACCCAGAGAAAACCCCTATACTTAGACAACCCCATATTAGTAAGCATTTGGCAACAGTGGGAAGGGAAAACCCCAACTATATGCATTATCAAAAAGGAACATTTAAAGCCTAATCTTCAAAGTAGAGAAGCTATCTGTCGCCCTAATCCAAACTGGGGGCTTGTTCCATGGGAGAGGAACCTGAAAGCTGAAGGCTCTGCCTCCCATTCTACATTTAAATACCCTAAAAATCACAAGTAAGCTTGCAGTCTGGGAGGAAAGTGCTCTATTGGGGTCATATGGTGCTATGAGGTCTTTAAGATAAGATTATTCAAGACCTTATATGTGAGGAGAAGGAATTTAAAATTGATTTTGGATTTAACAGGGAGCCAAATAAGAGAAGCTAACATGCTATAGGTTATAAAATAGACAAAAGTATCAACAGCCTTTCATTAAAACCAAAGTAGTGAGAGATGGACTATTTTTTTTAATTAAAATGCCCATTATCTTTAATGATATGTGCATCTGGAGTCCCTTTCTTTCTTTCTTTGAAAAGCTAATTTGGAAACACAAACTCAAACAAGGGGGTCAGGAATTAAAATAGGTCTGTTGTACCCTTTCTCCTATTTTTTTTAATCTGCTAGCATTGCATATTCTCTCAATGTGATTATTAGCAAAGGCTTTCCCAGACTGAGCCACACAGAAAGCCTTTCGCACGTGGATCAACTTAGCCCTTTTATGTCGTCAGAAGGCCAACATGTTAGAGAAGCTCACATTATCTGACTACAAAGGCTCGACCCTGTCAAAGAAACAGAAGCATAAACAGCTTATTAAGCGTGGCTGCGATGACAGAGACAGAAAGGATGTCAGCAAAGCAAGGATATATTTGTCTTTGCATTGTTATCCAGCTACAACGGATACAGCTTTAGACACACAGCCAAAGGAAAAAGCTAAAAGATTACAGCTCAATGGAGTGGAAGTAAGAAGCAGAGTATGCTGCTGTTTGTCTTTCAGCATGTGCCTGCTCTTACATTGCAAGCCAGTTCAAAGTGGTGATGATGGCCAACACAAGCTGGGAAATCCCTCTGAAAATGATGTTTATCCCAATACAAATGCATTGTAAGTGAGTCAGTTATGTGTGTAATGCCTGTAATAAAATATTAACATAAAATAACAGGAATAATATAAGTAAAAATAACATAACATAATATCACAACTTCAGAATGGTTCAGTCCCATCACCGACAGCGTGATTTGTTGCCTTTCATATGGGAATAGTTTTTGGTATTTTAGTTTTTGCCAAGTGACATGTGGAAAGCTTCCAAAAGTAAATAGGAAATGCATAAAAATTGGATACAACAAAGGACAAGACAAAAAAAATTGTGCAACAGAATATCAAAAAATGATATTTTAGTACAAACTGCACCTGAATAAAAACAATGCTGGCAACATATCACCTGACACAAAGTGTTTCTGTCTGGCATACAACATCAGGTTGAGTGCAGACTTTTATTAAATAAGGTCATATATATATTGAGCAAAAGACCCTGAATTTTGCTTTCTTGACCTTTGTAGTGTTGAAATTTATGTTTGAGTTTATTTTACTGACCTATGTGCAGAATACACCCTTTTTTAGACCAGGAGTCAACCCGTGAGGGGAAACAGAACAATGGAATAGCTGAATATGGGCCTATGGTCCCAAAAACAGTATAAATAAATCCTGGTGAAACACAGATGTGAAAAAAGGTGATTGGACTTTCTTCTGGGCCAGATTAGAGGACATCTATGAGAAAATATCAACTCAATAAATCAGCCTGTACATGGTATATGTCTGTGTGCAGACTGATATGTGTGGAAGTGGTACAACACTTTGTCTCACAAAGGTTCTATGTTAATAATAGAGATGGCACGATACCACTTTTTTATGTCCGATACCGATATCATAAATTTGGATATCTGCCGATTCCGATATAGTGTGTTTTTTAATCAATAAAACGTTTTTTTAATATCTTGCTGCATTTTGTATAAGTTTATACTAAAGTTTAAATAAATAACAACACTAAAACTATTCTGTTATACCTGTATGTAAAAAATACACTGCGCCCAAAATATTTCATAGTTCAGCAACACTGATCAATCTAATAAACGTAAACCTGCTCCATCCTCCCTATTCTGGTATTTTAAAGAGTACTTAGCAGAAATATCAAGCAACCTAACTAATAGGGTTGCAAACTCCCAGCAAAAAAAAAATAGGGAACCACCCCCCACCCTCCAGCTCATGATGCTTAATCGATGTAATCAAATTTAATTTGATGCAGGGGGAAAAAGCACAAAAATAAATTATTTTTCAAGAATAATTAAATAGATTCAACATCTTTCTTCAACAGAATTGCAGACTGCACAGATGGTATCTTCCCAAAGGAAAAAGTACTATAGCTTACTAGGGTATATTAGACTTAACAGTTACTATATACAGTAATGGACTTCTACGTATTTTACATCAGATTAAAACCTTGGGTGTAAGAGTCAGATAATTATTTATTAAAAGCTAGACATTTTAAATGAGAACAAGAAAGAAAAGTATGTCTTTGTGCCCCCTTTTCTCTGTTCATGCCCTATCGGCCCCCCTGGCTAAACTTTGCTAGATCCGCCCCTGCACAGTTACCAGCCGTCAGCTACGTAGAAAAAGATCCTGGTGTAGAAAGTAATATTAAATAAATTCTAACAACAGCTTATCAAGCTTAAACGTGCTGCTATTGTTCAGCCGCTGGTTTCCTCTTTCTGGTGCAAAGTGGGCCAAAAACAAAGAAGAGAGACGGACTCGCGACAGAAAAGCCGATCAGCTGATCATTAAGGAGTTTCACGATTGAAGTAGCAGCAGCAGGAGAGAGAGAGAGAGGCAGTCGCTCCATAAGCTTTACAAACATTCAGAGATGAACTTACACACTTGCTTTACTTCTCTCTGGGAAAACTTCCTCGGAGATGAAATGCTGATTTGCTAGCTAGGCTACAAATACACACAGCAGCTCTATCACGTGATGCATACTGCTGCGACGTGCTACGGTTATGAGCCGAGTTACGCCGTGTAGCAAGTTTTGTGAGGTGCTTTTTTGATATTTAATGGATCGGATTACATTTTTTATTTCTCGCCGATATCCGATCCAGTAATTTGGGTCAGTATCGGACCGATACCGATACGTAATATCGGATCGGTCCATCTCTAGTTAATAACACTGTTACCATGGTGATTCTACCGCCCACCCTCAACACTCTGTTCATATTATGTCAAAGAAAAGAAAATCCATGAACTACACGAGCATTCAGAGAGTGCAACTGCCCCTGAAGTGACAGGGCTATATTAAAACTATGATATTCCCTTAAGTTTTTATTACTACATGCTTACGTCAGCCCGTTCTTGTTACAATATAATGATGTCAGCCTGTCATGGCTAGGGATGGGTATCGTTTAGGTTTTATCCGATACCGGTGCCAAAACGGTGCCGGTGCTTAAAGAATGGAGAACACAAACTTTGTCCAAAAACCTCTTATGTTTTTATTTTTAGCAGTCTCTTTTTTTCTGCAAAATGATAACCAAGTTAGCCTTTTCTGTAGATACAACATACCTCATATATGGTATCACTCTATCAAACAAGAAGACAGCCGCATGTAGCTATGATGATGTTTGCTAGTTCACCTTACATGCATTAATGTAATAACGTGGTTAGCCTACTCAACGTAAATTACACACGAACATTAAGCTACTCATGCAGAGAAGAACGGCTGCTGCTGCCATCATCATCCGTCATCATTTCTGCTACACTGGCAGGGCTGCAGGCCAGGACTCTCCTCTCCTCTTGTTCTTGGGGGATGTTGCAAACTCCAGGCAGGCACCCAGCACGTAGTAGATGTGCTGGGTGTGAGGGCTCGCAGCAAGCCAGGTGTTTCATCAGATTCAAGGTGTTACCTCCTTTGCACAGTATCACCTTAAATCACGTGTTGCAGGCTGCTGAGTTTGCATCTTTTGCTGTGAAGTACAGCCAGACTTTTGACCGCTTCGCCTTGGGCATTTTAAACCTGTAGCTCTGCTCTAAGAACATACGTACCTGGGCCCGCCTACTATCCTTGGAAAGGTAAAATGATTGGCTAGAATCCAAAGTGTGTGACATCTCAGGAAAAAAAAGCACATCTTTGAGCTCAATCAATGAAAGTCAAAGTCAAATGCTTATACTTATGCTCATGTCCCCCATGGCCTAGTATATTGTTGTGAAATTTGAAGATGATCCATAAAAAAATGTGGGTAATATAAGGTCAATGTCAATATCACACATTAGTTGTCTTGACCTTGATTTTTTTTCACCAATTTAAGCCAGCTCGAGCTGTTATTGATATCTACCATCACACAAAATTTGAAAATAATATCATGATAACTTTGGAAGCTAGACTGCTAGCTAACAGCACTGACTGCATGCTCCCTCTCTTTGTAGGATAAATCCACAAGATCTCAATTATCAGAACATTTAATCTGGACAAACAGGTCATTAGTAATAACTAAATAATGAGCTCTAGCCCACACATTTAAAAATACGCACAAATGTTTGCTTTAAAATGTTAAAATTCTTTAAATTTCTCTCAAAATTTAGATCAGTCTATTGTTTCTAGCACAGGAGATGCAAAAACATGAAAAGTTGACCACTATTAAATATTTAAACCTCTACTGGCTAACATAATTCTTATAACAACCTGTGTTTCCAGTAAATGATCAATTTTGTCATTTTCACCTCAAATATTTAGTGGTCTCTCTCTCTCACTCGCTCTCTGTCACTTGTTGTGGACTGATGACTCCTGACCACAGCTACATGTTCCTGTCCACAGCTACATGTTCCTGTGTCTTGAGGCTTAACTGTGTGAAGCTGCCGTATTATATCTGCAGGCTAAAGCAGGTTTACAGACACGCACCAAAAAGTAACAACCTGCAACAGCTCAATCAGTTACAAAGCTGACAGCGAGGGTGAACTCACAGAGACAAAAAAAACATATATATAGTCATGTTTTTCTTCTTCTTTGGCTCTCCGAGGAGGCGGACGCACTTTTTCTCCTCTCCCTTATCTTCCCTGCTTATGTCCTTGTCTAGTCTCGTGGGTTTTTTTGTATTTTTCCCTGGAACATTCTCTCACAGTCTGTTCTCTAAAACCTAAAAGAGGAATTATGGATTGAATCAACTGGTCCCTGAATGCAATTGACACCCCTTTCTCAACGAGAAGTTTGGGCTTGGGTGAGCCTGAGTGCTGAAGATATCTACCTATTCGGAACCATGGTAACAGGGTTCTGGCGGATCGGAGCTGGCTTGGCCCTGACTTATCGAAGAATTAAGAAAGCGGAACCGGCTGTTCAAACCCCCACAAGGCTGCCCGCTGGGATTGGAACGATGGGAGAGGCGTGAGTTTCTCAAAATGGGCTCATTGAGTCAGCACGGATAAGATCTTGGAGAGGCTACGGCTGCTGTAAATACTCAGAATAAGATCTCTGACTGCAGACTGGATACATCTTGGAAGGGCTAGCCCGGAATAACATCTCTGGGCGCAAAATTGGATGACATCTCGGGGAGGCACACTGCCGTGAGTTCTCTGAAATCGGCTCCTTGAGCACAAGAAATGCCAACATCACAGAACGCAAGTATGGCGAAGCTCGCGGCTCTCCAACGGGAGATTAAGAGACCATTGTTGGACTGTAGAACTGCTTTGAAATTCATATGAGCTGTTCGCACTAAAGTAAAAAAATAACATCACTTATGCGGATACCCTCTCGGCGCCAGCTACAAGGCCGGAGCTGAACAAAACACCCTGATAACGACTGTGTTTAGTCTGTTCCTTCCCATTCCATGCAAGGCCACCTGGGTTGGCTGGAAGACTGTTTACTTAGCCTGGCAGGGCGAAGGACACTGTCTCAGCTGAACTAGCGACACGCACACACATACATACATATACTGATACTGATAAGCACTCACCGACGCATCACCCTCCCTACCCCGGATCCAACGCCACCTCCAACGCTTACCTCCCCTCTGATGTGGACATTGGGTCAGTTGGAGGCGGAGTCGAAAGATTGCAGCGGTCCCAGATCAGATGTACACACTGGAACTCTTTCCCATGTTGCTTGTCTGTGTTTATTGTGCTATGGTGTGTTGATATCTGTGCATTCCTGTATTATCCTTCTGTGTTACACATTTCGATGTTTTTTTTCCTCGCTACCTAGCCTGACCTGTCTCCCCAATGTGATGTTTGTGTATTGTATGTACGGTCGGCAAGGTCTGTCATCTCGGTTGTGGGCAAAAGACCTGCAACTGACAAATAAAGGCTATCTCATCTCATCTCTCTCATCTCATCATGTGGCACAGAAAGCACCTCATAGAAGACAAGAATTAGGACATACACACTTGATCGCTGTAACACGTAGGGTGATCAATCAGAGTGGAGGTCTCTAATCAAATTTCAAGGAGAGGCTATTAAAGGGAGGTAGGAAACCAAAGGGCATTGCTCTTTTCTTACTGACAGAAAGAACCCAAAACAAAAACACCTATACCAGAACACAGGAAACCATTCATTTCATTTTGCATAATTTTATTGCTTTTTGCATTAAAAAGAAAGGCTTTAACATCTTCCCATGGATTTCTTTTATTCGTCTTACTTGCTATGCACAAGTGATAACAATATGAAGTTATCAGCATTGATAGATGAGACCGTTTTTGCAGTAGTTCAGTGCCAATCAGAATCAGTTCTTTTTTCTCTAATAACAAACGTATTATTCTATGAATTTATTGCATACTGGCGATGTAAATTTCCACTTCATTTTACCCCTAAAAACCAGAAAATCAATAAGAATAAGAAAAAAGAACATCTTAGTACACTGTTACACAGAAAGGTGTAGTGGGGAAAAACAGGAGACATTGCTTGACTAAACAGCAGCGTCAGTTTATTGTCTTCTAATCATTACACAAGCGGCAACTCAAACACTGCTCTTGCCACATCCAGCAGTCCACCTATATACTTTCAGGCCCTGCCTTTTTACTTCAAACTGGACTATCACATAGTAATTCCAGATAGAAGAAAGAAAAATGAAGGAGTTTAATTTTCACAAATAACCACAACATTATCAACCATATTTTAGTAATGGAATACAAAGCATACATGTCATGTATACACAAACACAATTTATTTCACACATTTACTTTGAATTTCCACAAATGGTCGACCAACCAAATGCCTACTCTTGCCAGCTCACATTCCGCATTTGAGGCGGTCTTCCTGTTTACCTGCTAGGCAAGATGGCTGCCACAGACGTTTGAACTGAGTAACTTAAACCAAACGTTTTGCTTTTTTTTTGCTTTTTGCTGTACATTGTTTCTTGTTTTACAACATTTAACAACCACTGGGAGTTAGGAAAGAACTTAATACTTCCTAACATATACAGCATAGCTAATAGGAAGGATATGGAACTTTATCATCCCGTAGAGCATAAACACCGTGGCATTGAGCTCCTAGCAACAGACAAAAACGTGAGCATGTCAATTGTTATTTTAAACGACACCTGAAGTATGACAAAAAAATTCAA
Source organism: Neolamprologus multifasciatus (assembly GCF_963576455.1). Classification (NCBI taxonomy): domain Eukaryota; kingdom Metazoa; phylum Chordata; class Actinopteri; order Cichliformes; family Cichlidae; genus Neolamprologus; species Neolamprologus multifasciatus. The sequence continues at coordinate 4,835,751 of NC_140457.1, read as the reverse complement.
GGATCTTTCATGTGAAAAACTTCTCGTTAAAAGTGTCTCTGCCCTTAAGCATTGAAAAATTATTTCCCCTCAACAAGAAAAACTTTACTCTTTATTTCACTCTTGTATATGCCATTATGCTCACACAAAACCTCTCAGTGGCACAGAAGATTTAGTTTCATTCAGGATGTCACAGGAGAGGAAGATTCTTTTGTAAAATTCCTCATGCTCCCAAAAGGAAAAGGCAGCTGCGAACAATGTGACTGCATCAAGAGATCGGAGTCGAAGCTGCATGGATAGAATGATACTCACATTGCCCGTGGGGATCAGCTGTGGAGAAAAGGGCTGAATTTGTGAAACAAAAAAAGGACACTTAAGGGAAAATAGGCGTAAATAGGAGAAAAAATGTGTATCTTGCTCTTGACAGCGGATTAAAGATGATTTAGTTATGCATGTTTACTCCTCAGTGCAACATCATCTAAAACTGCACTAGTCAATATATTTTTACATTGACAGTGAATCCATTATTCAAATAGCTAGCTCTAGCTTTGTATCTAGAATCAGCAGACAAGGCTAACGACTAACTAGCAATACAAAAGTGGGTAAAAGTGTCAGAGATGTAGGTAAAGACCAAAAACTGAGCTACAAACGGAGTAAATTTTACCATCCACAAACCATCCAAATGTGCGAACGTCTCTGATTATGTACTGATGACAGATTTCATTTAACTTTTGGATGCTCAAGTTATGACTGTGTTGTGAGTACATGCTATTAGGTGACATCTTTATGGGCAATAGTGCACTAAATAACAGCTGTGATATGTTTGCATGAAAACAAACATGAAAGTAAAAGCTGACTGACACTGTGGCTAAATTTCATCTTTTTTGCTGTTTGCAATTATGATTTAAAATTAATCTTTTGGGGGGGTATATCTGTTCATTGGTCACAGAAATAATGTGTGAGCCCTCCTGTGGACGTTTCTTAGGTTTAGGTTGGCTTCTATTTATAGCCTTGTTAGTTCCTCTTATGTTTTGCTATCTTTCATTCTTATTTATGATCGAGTTCATCTGACCTAATTTGAAATTGTTCCCTTAGCTGTTTGAATTTAGTGAAACTTTTTGTACTTATAAAATCTTCTGTTTAAATAAACTGTGAAACCCTTGGCTTTCCCATTAATTTAAAAAGAAACCACAAAGAATATTTAAAATATAATATTTATATTTTTTATACCGCACAAATTTTCCAGACCTGCATAGGTGAACTGATAGACAACAACTTCGAATGTAAGCAAAAATAAAAATAGATAATCCTCTTGGCTGAGCTCTGACTCACTCTACTATCTGTATCTCAAATAGCTAATGACAGTGACCTTGTCAGCTGTATTACTCCAAGCTGTATTCTGTCTAGTTTCCTTTTGCTGCTGTGAGTTGTGACTGTACATCAAGTCCTCTTTCCAGGTCAAGGTCATCATCATGTACAACCACTTAGTGTTTGAATTTGGGTTTGGTGTAAAGATCATGCTGTTTATCTCATAAGCACCATCTCTGAGTTCATTTATCTGCTGTAGAGACAGTGATTCTAGACTGCAACTGTTGCAGCCAAGACACTTGTGTATGCTTGGCTAGTCCCTGTGGATACTGGTCTCAGTGTTGCTGTGTAGCTCACACTGCACCACTTGGCAGTTTCACACTACATAGCTCTGTAGTTGTGATAATCACAATTTCAAGTGTCCAGATTTCCAGCAATTAACAGCACCCGTTCTCCCTCAAATGGTTTCTTCCTTAAAAGACATACAGTTGAAGCACAACATCAAAATTAGCATTGCTTTTATTTTATGGCAAGCACCAAAAGACCCCAACTTCAACTTGAGATTTAATTTCGAGTAATAATTGCTTATCAACTATACCTGCTGACTTTGCAAAATAAAAACATGTGCTAAACGGGATATAGTGCCGTATAAGCTATAGTGAACTTGTGTTTCCCTTTAAGTAATAAAGAAGAGTTTAATCTTAATGTAACAATTAACCTGAAATTTAAAAAGTTGAAAAGGAATCAACGTCACAAGGCAAGCACTGGACTGGAACCCACAAGGAAAAAGGAAAGTGGGGAGACCCAAACAGGATCTGTCGAGAGCGAGGTAAAGGCCGCCGGAATGATGAAGAGAACGGGCCAGAACAGAGTCCGTTGGCATGGTGTTGGTGCGGCCCTATGCTCCACCAGGAGGAGGACAGGATTTTTCCGCTTTGATGAAGCAGACAAATAATTTGAAAATGTTTCCATTGAAAGGAATAATCTGTTAAAATTCTGGAGTTCCCCACCCTAAAGTGACACAAACCCCTGCTTATATTTATACAACATCGTCAGCTCTGCCTCTTAATATAATCTGCCCACAACAAACAAAGCATTACAGTTTTGGTCAGTGCAATCTACTCTTATAATGGAAAGAGTAAACATGTCTACCCCTGTTTAGAAGATCATTGTGAAAAAATGATTTGATAGAACTTTTGTGGGTGGAGTAGTCCGTGTTTGTTTTCTTCATCTTGTGTGCTTCAGTCTGTCTGAGACAGTTGGGTGAGCGTCCCTCTGCCTGACCCAATCTATCACAACCTGTCAGACAGATGGACACTCAGCTGTGAATGGATATTAGCACCACTTTGGAAGTTGGTTATGACGAGGCGTCTAGCACCCTACCTGTGTTTGGTTCAATTCCATTGTAGATAATGTAACCTAGCACTGGATAAGGGAGAAGAACACATTATCTGTGGCATTTTGTAGTCATACTTTTTGCTGCGAGTCTGAAACAAAACTCAGTGGAAAAGACTTTCAAAAACACATTAAGATGACATATGTGGCAAGCATTCATTACCATCAAGTCTGCTACTATTCATGCTAGAAACTCTTATTTTAAATTAATGAATGCATTTTTCTCATGCTAGTGTCTGTGCTTCTGGCTGAAGTTTTTCTCTTCCCCCTTCTAAGATCTGTAAATCAGTTTAGCTGTTTGACACCACATTCGGTGTTGTCGAACACACTGTAAAATGCAGTGGCGAGGCGTGCGAAGAATGCCAAACTTTTCAGCAATGGCAAGTTATCTTAATTATAGTCATTTTTCAAATGTCACATGTCCTCTGGTTCTATTTTCTCAAATGTAAAAATGTGTTCCTTTTGTGGCTGCAAATGACTTTACAGTGAACGTCTTTGGGATTATGCGTAGGTTGAGTGAAATGATGTCCTGGAATTTCTGAATATTTTTCATTATTGTCTAATATTCTTGTATACAAAAAAACTAATCGAGGAAATGATCAGCACTTGGACCTTACACATGTGTATGTGGAAGGATTTCTCTGATTTCATTTACATATTACACTATGCACTGTATAATACATACAATCATTATCGGATGTAGAAGAGAATACACTTTTGATGAAATGTGTAAGAGTGAAGAAAAGGCTTTGCACCGGGTAGAAACAATAAAAACAGCCATATAAAGAACAGTTTTTCTCCCTTTTGTCTTTCTCCTAAACTGTCACACTTACTCAGTCCATCACACCTTACCGCCTATACACACAGTAACACACAGTTACAGAGTTGCTACAGTGTCTGGCTGCCAGTGCTAGGCGACTTTCAATTAAGTCTTAACTAGACTTTTAATGAACTCTGTCTGCTTCCATAAAGAGATTGAGCCAATGAGAGGATGGCGTCAAGGTGCCCATCAAGCCAAACCAGAGAAGGACCAGTAGAGCTTAACTGACTCTTTAACAAGCTAATCAAAGCTCTGAAATGGCTTGTTAACTGAAGGGCTGATTGATGGAGGCAGGAATGTAAGATCCTGGTTCAAACACACATAGATATTTTTTCAAGAATGATCTCCATTGTGTGTTATAATATATATGTGTCCATATGAGTCAGGTGTCCCTATTTTCTTGCCCTATTGTGAGTAAGTAAAAAAAAAAGTACATTTTATTTGATCTGTTTTCAAGTTGTTAAAGGTTTAGTTAGCATGAGCTTCAGATGTCTTCCTCAAACAGCATCAAAGGCTAATTTGGGTCAAAAGCTCTATGGTGAGTTCTAATATATTGTTCGGTAAGGTAGAGTAGGTTTTAAATTTTTGAACTATGCTGTAAAGTACACATAGCACACTGCGTTTATTTGATTTCTGTTTTTTAATCAAGGTTAAACTGGTTAAACCTTTTACAATCTTACATTTCTTTTAGTGTTATTTCTGTTCCAGTTATTTTAAATCATCCAAGTTAAATCAAATAGAAACTGTTTGAGACACTAGATTTTCATCTTTCACTAGATTTGTGTAATGTAGCTAGTTACTTGTTTATAATGGCAACACTGCATTATGTGGTCACATTCTGTAGGGGATTTCTCTGATATTAAAGATAAAGGTAGTATAATTTATTTTGAAGCACATATTAATCAACCTTATACCTTACTTAAGCTGGAGCAAAACTGCAATGCTCATTTTTCATAGCAGACATTTTGACTTGTAGTAGCAAAAACCCCGGCAGCTAAATCCACCTGATTCATTTTGTTATGATGAATTGTGTGACTTAAATCAGTTTTTGTCTTGCTGTCAAAATTTCTTCCATGAAAAAGTGTTAGATAAAAATAAAAGCAGGAAACAGGACATGACATGCAGCCTGTGTTAGCCCAAAGGCAAAAAACAGGACGTGTAAATTTTAAGGTAATCTTAGTGCTACAGTAGCTGTTTTAGCAGTTTTCTGTTAAACATGCTGCTCATCAATTCTAGGATTCATTCTAATTTTTGTTACACTTAATATCACAAATGACAGAACAACATCTACTATTCAGTCTGTCTCAGATTCCACCGCTAATTACCTATTGTTTACCTGCAAGTCACTAAAATGTTCTGGGGGTTATTATAGAGTTGACTGATAAATACACGGTTCCTTGGATATCCCTGTGCTCAAGCCAACCGCAGATAATGCTAACAGCTCACATGTGACAGGACACATCCAATTTCAATTTACATTGATTTGATAGAGTTGAAGAGCTCACACCTGGTACTAGATTGGATCTATGCATCTGTGATTGGTTATTATGTCAGTCTCCTAGTAAGTAAGTAAACTTTATTTATATAGCACCTTTCACAGACATATGTCACAAAGTGCTTTACAAGGTAAAAACATAATACAGTCATAAAATACACTATGAAAACCCTGGTCTAATTAAAAGCTTTTTGAAATAAAAATGTCTTTAGCTGCTTCTTGAAGGTCTCCACTGAGTCCAAACCCCGTAGAAATAGGGGAAGTGCATTCCACAATCTGGGTGCAACAGCTTGGAAAGATCGGTCCCCTCGGGTTTTAAAACGAGTGTGGGGGACCACTAAAAGATTTTGGTTTGCTGACCTCAGGTTACGAGTGGAGGTGTGTGTATGAATCAGATCAGCAATGTAGGGGGGTGCCTGTCTCTGTAATGCTCTAAAAGTTAAAACTAGAATTTTAAAATGGAACCTGAATCTGATTGGTAGCCAGTGCAGCGACTTTAACACAGGGGTCATATGAGCACCCTTGTTCGAGCGGGTCAGTAGCCTCGCTGCAGAGTTTTGAACAACCTGTAGGCGGGCTAGCCCTTTCATGTTTAGACAAGTAAACAGGCTGTTACAGTAGTCAAGTCTTGTAGAGATAAAAGCATGTATTATCATCTCGAGTTCACTTGTTGACACAATGGATCTAAGTTTAGAAATGTTCCTCAGGTGAAAAAGCAGGTTCTTACTGTCTGATTTAGATGTCCCCCCAAAGAAAAAGCTTAATCAAAAATGACACCCAAGTTTCTAAGGTTATGTTTCTGGGAGGAACCTAAGTCACCCAGTCGCTGTTTAATATCAGGTATTGCACTGCCTGGTGCAATAATCAAAGTTTCTGTTTTGTCTGGGTTTAGCTGTAAGCAGTTATTGTTCAACCATTGTTTAATGTTGGTTAAACAGTCAATCAGATTGGAGAGAGTCAATCAGATTGGAGAGCTTATGAGCTTCAGCAGGCTTAAACGAATAATATAGCTGAATATCGTCAGCAAAAAGATGGTAAGATACTTCAGGAAACTGCTGTATTATCTGACTTAAAGGAAGAATGTATATTAAAAACAGAATAGGTCCCAGCACAGAGCCCTGAGGAACTCCACACCTCCTAGACCTAATACTAATCACTGATACAAGCCTCAGTCCAGACAAAACACAAAATTTCCAACCTCAAGCACCAGAAGCAATAAACTGACAGTATCATAGATACAGCTTATTCAGAACTACAGATGTAGTGCCTCTGTATTTAAATATGCACAAGATATTGAAGATTTCCCAAAACTGAGTCATGTGGTGTGTGAGTAAGCTGTCACAAAATGCTTCATGAAACTGGGATGTGGATGCAGTTGGAAATGAGTTCATCAAGCACCAAGCTGCATGAAGAGACGATTTCATTATAAAGTATAAGACTAGTGCCGGAGGTGAGTAAAATAACTAGAACACACACTGGTAGAAACATAAATTGGCACCCATGGTATTAAGATGTTGCTTGTAGCAATATCTTCATAGCATTATCAGTCATGATTCATTTATTTGATTAAATGAAAGTTTTCAACTTGTCTGAGAAACACCGATCAGCTGTATGAAATCTCATACAGAAAGAGCACAGAAACTGTAGAAGTTTTTACAGCCTTATTTACATTCAGCTTTAACTGCAAACGAAATGTCTAATTATTTCATTGAATTAGGTTTGATCTGTTTGCATAACACCAAACACTTCATGTTATGTTGATTTGTATATGGATATAAAGCTGTCTCAGGAGAAAAAAAAAGCAATGTTAAGTCTCAACAAAATGCCTAAGAAGGAAAAACAAGAAATAAGAAGGCACAAAAGTACTCATGAAAGTTTCATTTATAATCCTGACTTGTAGCAGCTCTTATGAACATGATAAATCAACATTACACCAACAGCTGTTCATATTAAAATGTTATACATTGTTGCTAGAAGTGGTTGTGACCTGGCACTTTGGAGCTGGTTACTTCGTGCACCGCGGAGGACACTGTTATGATTAAATCTCTCTGCTTGTGTTAATCTTCCTATTTATCTCTTTCTTCTGTCTGAGCTTCCTCTCATTTTCCTGTCTGTCCCAATCTACATATTCTGCTGCAACATAAATCAATAACTGCATTGGGACTACAGCACAGATCATATAAAAAGGATGTGATAAAACACACACTGGGACACACACAGACAGGGGTGTAGTTTAACTATCCATTGTGGTTGTAGGAAACAATGTGCAGCCATAAATCAATAGCAGGTGTGGAGGCAATGAGGCATAGACTAGGACGCCAGGAGGCAGGGTAGAGAATAACTGGACAACAGAGACGCACATATACACACCGAGATAGCCGAATTTTGTAGTATTTTTTTTGTTATAATTCATGGAAAACATTTTGATCCATCGAAGCTGGTTTTCGCCCAGGGGGAATGGTGAGGGGGGATCGAGGTGAAAAAAATGTTTAGGATACTTAGGAAATAGTTTAACTTTGTGGACTCTGCTGCCTCAGGGAGACTGACAGGCCAGTGCAGTAAGAGGCTTGCAATAAAATATGCTGACATAATCTTAATTTTAAATTCTCTGTATACATCCTTGGCCTAAAATCATCCCTGACCACAAGGCAGGTCTCCAACTCCTTTTTTCCCCTCCAGCACCAAATAAATAGTCACATTTGGCAGCCGTGTCTATTTGTGCATTTGCACCTTGTAAGGTTGAGCAATATTTTCCTTTTTTGTGACACTAAGCAGTGGCTCTGTGACACATGACTGTCCTTAGGCTTGTTCTGTGCTCCCACACATATGTGTTCGTTTCCATGTGACATCATTCCTCAATAAGACTAATTTAAGGTTAAAAATAGGCATTTAGACTAATGGTGAGATGAAGAAACAGTCAAATTAATGTGGCCATTTCCTGCCAGAAAATATCTGTAGCTTTACAGCAGAGTTTGTGTGTTTCAGAATGCAGCCCACATCACCTCTTTCTCACATTACCCAATCAATATTAACAGCTAACACGACTTATAGGGCCATCTTTCTCTCTCACACACAAACACACACACTTAGATGACACATAGATGACCTCCAGTACGGGTCCCTCTCGCCCAGGCCGGTTAGCCCCTCGGGGAGGATCAGTGCCAGGCATACATATTCAGATGGCGCTGGAGCTCTGACAGGCCCTGCATGGTGATGGCTTGTGTTGGAACAGAAACTCAGAACTACATCTCTTTCCCTGAGGGGTTGTTCTTTTTGATTCACCATCATTCATAAACCTACTGGGCCATCCTTTCCAAGAGAGTGGTGAAGGTAATGGGGCAGTCACTGACGTCTTAAACTGACATATCGCATTACTTTATCATTAAGCACATGCCTTTTTTTTTAACAGTCATGCTGGAGAAGAGATGTATTTCACAAGAAGCGGCAGCATGTTTATCTATTTTCGGTATAGTATTAATTAAATGCTTTGCTCTTTTCATTTCCAATGGAATAAAATGCTGTTTTTAACCACCGAGGTGCAATAATTATGTTGCACACAGTTCTGAATACACCGTATGCTTGGTGTAGCCTTTTTTGATCTGTCAGTGCTAAGTTAGGAACAAACTCTAAATGGAGCCCCAGCAGTCTGTCAGGGAACTGTGCTACAGCTCATCAGTATCTGGTCACCCTCATGCTGTTCAGCCTGCTGGGTGTACTGTAGCATTGTATCATACGAAGTTAAAAGCTGTGGAAGAAAACGAATGAATCCTGGCAGGATTTTTAAAAAAGGGCTGGCAGTGTGCAGCCACACTAGCAGCTTTGAGAGGATGCAGTTCAGTGTTGGCTTGAAACGCTAATGCTGCCGTGACCAGTGTTGGGTAAGTTACTTTAAAATAGTAACTTAGTTACATTACTAGTTACTTCTCTCAAAAGTAACTCAGTTACTTCAAGTTACTCGTTACTTTCAAAGTAACTAGTTACTAGGGAAAGTAACTTTGGTTTTACTCAGAATTCTCTTGTTAATGTGTTGCTTCCACAACTTTGCCAGTCTTCTAGCTTGCTTACTTGCCACAAGTGCACTGTGCCACCTACCAATAGAAAGGAAAAGATAATGTGCATATTTCCAGCATATATATCAGTTTTCATGATTGAAGTAGAAACGGGAGAGGGAGGGGAAGAATGAGAGAAGAAGAGGCAGCTGTGCAGCAAAGACACAGAATAACTCCAGCTTTGTGCCTTTTTCGTTGTAGCTGAAGTCCGGGACAAACTGTTCCTTTTCACCTCAATAAGAAACGCGTAATATTTTCTCTGAATACCAGACGGGACGGTTGGCAACTCTAATAACTTATGAACAAAATAAAGTTCAACATCATTAACTTCATAGCACCCAGCTGTATAGAAACTCCGTCATGCTAGCTAGTACGCAGTACGGAAAAAGTCAGAATAACGAAAATAAACTCCACCTAAACTTGGTTTATATCTGACCCAGATAGACTGCGGGTCATAACTTCTTACCTGAAGTTCAGTTCACACTTGGACCGGCGACTGCCTCGGGTCTCTTTTCCTTCTGCATTAACCTTTTGCTAATGTTACAGAATCTGTGGAAGTTCCGCGATAGCCACCACACGAAGTAACGAGTAACGACCCTATCTAAATCCCAGTAACAACTAACGCGTTCCTGATTTTGGCATAATAACTAGTTACCGTGCTCGTTACCACAATAATAACGTAGTTACTGTAACGCGTTACTTAATAACGCGTTAGTCCCAACACTGGCCGTGACAATTCTAACACGCTATGTAGCAGGTGGCATGTCTACGTGTTCACACACAGCATGATTGTCAGATGCAAAAAACCCAGCTGTATATTTCACTACAGTCATTTTAGTTTTAGCATGTGAAGGAGTATTTCACACTAAGTGCATTAGAGGCTTAACTGTTACAGTTCATCAAATATAAATTTTACTGCACACATTTTGTGACGTGCAACAGCCATGAATTCATCATATAAACTGTCGAGCGGTACTAGCACTTAGAGTTCATTGTTTAAGGAAACCTGTAATTTAAACAGGTAAAATGTGCAATTTCATCTGAAGGTAAACTGGTGTGCACTCATGTAAAGTCAGCCACTGAAGTAAAAGCACAAAGGCTATTTGTGCCAAAGCCACAAGATTACCATTCACTGCTGCCAAGAGCCTGGATAAAAGAACTAACACAATCAATAGAATGACCTGCATGCAGATGCAATTACCCTGTTGCTTTGAATGTAGAAATACATTGTCTGCAATTTTACCAATATGTCCATGGCCAAAAAAAATGTATAAATAGGAATAAAATGGAGAAAAACTGATAATGTGCCAGGTAATTAATAAAGAGGCAGCATCACCAAAGACAGCAGATCATGAATAGTTCCATCATACTCAAAATTGTTCATTTAAAATTGTGTTATGCTGCTACTACACTTTAACAGACATAAAATAAATGGGGCAACCGTGGCTCAGGGGGTTGGGAAGCGTATCTGTAACCGGAAGGTCGCCGGTTCGGTCCTTGGGCAAGACACTACACCTACCGCCTACTGGTGTTGGCCAGAGGGGCCGATGGCGCAATATGGCAGCCTCGCTTCTGTCAGTCAGTCTGCCACAGGGCAGCTGTGGCTACAACCGTAGCTTGCCTCCACCAGTGTGTGAATGTGAGAGTGAATGAATAATGGCATTGTAAAGCGCTTTGGATGCCTTGAAAAGCGCTATATAAATCCAATCCATTATTATTATTATTATTATTAACTCATGATTTTTCAATTAACAAGTAGCTCTTAGTTTGCTAATACTGCCTACCTAGTTTAGATATACAAATAAAGCTCTTATTTCTTGTATTATTTATCTTATTATTGTTTACTAATCACCCATTAATATCTGTGTTGCATATCTGAATAATTAATAATAATGTTAATGTTACAGTAGCATTCCAGTGTGAAGAGGGACTGTGTACTTGCATATATTTAACTGTATCAGTACTCCATAATTAAGTTCAAGTAGTAATCAGTTCTTTCAAATGAGTAGAATTTTTAGTCTCAAATCATCATCTTTTTCAAACCTAACAACATACCAACATTGTTTGATCATCATTCATTTAAAATAATCATCCACAGAGACACACTGACAAAATCCAGAAATAGCATTGTACATGCGGTTCAGTTGACCACCTTCACATTTTGTCACCATATTCCTAGAAGCACAAGTTAAGTGCATTCCATGAATGAATAGTTTTACCCACATATTTTAGGACAGTCTGCCCACAGCCAACTGGGAATCACGGCCAAAGTGCATATCACACTTGCTTGAAAGGCATAATATTTCTCCAGGGAAATCTTCCTAAGCCTTTACACTCAAGGGCCCTTGGTGAAAACTGTCCTTTTTCATTTCTCAAAAGCCTCTCAGAAACCCTATTTTCTGTGGGTTTGTTGGTGGCCAGTTATTTCCATACAGTGAGGACTGACTAGTCTCTGCTCTTGTTGATATGATTTCATTGAGACTAAATTCTGAGTGTTGATGTGATTTGATCACTAAAGTGAAGCCTTCCATTCAGTGGGACACCAATCAGTTCTGCTTAAGATGGTAATTTTCTCTCTTTTAGCGATAGCAATCATTTCTCACTCCCTCTGCTCTGCCAGCGACAATTTGTATTCTCATCATCTCTCCGCTGTGGCTGTGACAATTATCCCCATCTCCAATCAGACAGGGGAGTATCCAATGAGAGAAAATCTTGTTAGTCTGATTCAGGAAAGCCTCTATTGACTGTAAACACTGTGGGGAATATAAACACACAGCAGTAATTCTCTCAGCTGTTAGGAATCTTTTTTTCCCCCGAACCAGTAGCTTTTTACATATTAACTCACAATACCAAACACTTAAACTATGGCTTCTAGACCTATTGCACATTAAGAATACATACAGTAGCACATCTTAAAATCTAAACACAACATTTTTACCTCTATGGCTGTGTGCAGCTCTGTTTAAAACATATATTTGGACATTTTATGTAGCATATACTGCACCTGTCATGCTGAGCAAGCTCATGAGAAAACAAAGTGTGAATCTAATAGAAAGTGAACATATACATATTAACTCCACTTGCCATTTGGAAACCATTTTTTTCATTTAACAGACCTCAACTCTAATCTAAAGGTAATTTGATCCTGAGTACAAGAGATATAACACACATTTTATGTTAGGAGATCATTTCAGGTGTTACAACAAAAACTATATACATTACAGCAGTAACTATTTGCTTTTTGGCTACTAGGAGGGAACACAGAATATTTTAGCTACTGTAGAGCGGGCTTATCGGGGCTGCTTGCTGACAGAGGAACAGAGACTGAATCTAATATAAATGCTGAAAACAGTAAAATTACAGTAACACAGCTGCACAGTTGAAGAATAAATAAAATAACAATAAAATCCATCCCCAGCTGCCACTTCTAATTAACTATTATAAATTGGAATAACCCCACCAATTAAAAAATACACACATTTTGTTGGCTAGATGATATCCAGCTAAAGTGAGTACACCCTTGCAATATTACTTAAAGGTCAAATGATTTAAAATAGTTTTATCTCTTAATATTAGCATTTTTTTCTACAATGACATCTGGGGTATTTCATCTTATGAATAATCATTTAAAAGGCTGCAGTGTATTTAAATACAGGCCCCAAAGTCAAAACTCGCAACGGAGGTAAATACAGAGATAAAACAAACAAACAAACAAACTAAATAAACTGGATACATGTTTGAATCGAACACCAGACCTTTTGTAGTTTTGGGCCTGTGGGTTGTGCTTTTCTACATCATGGACATGCAGAGACACAATGAAAAGAACTGGTTGGGAAATGAAAAATCTAAATACGTGACTTCACAAAGATGGAAAAGAATATGGGTCTATGGCACCAACTAAAAACAGATTCCAGCACAGCTGCAGTTGTAATCAAGAGATACAGAAAAGGCCATAATACATCTAATCTTATAGCAGCCCTACATAGCAAAATGACACCCCAGACAGTATACTACCTGCACAATGTTTAGCTCTGCAAGACAGCAGAAAAATGCTTTGGCACAGGGGTTATCAGTGGGAATCTGCATTTCTGTGACAGCACCAAGGACATTGCATAATGTTGGTGTCTGGCACAAAGCTCTAAGATTAACTTTGCTTAAAAAAAAATCACGAAAAGAAGCCTGATGAATATTGGAAGCACATTCTTATTTCAAACCAGATAAATTCATACGATAAATTTGTTTGGCTGAGGTAGAGTCCAGCATTTTTAATGAGCCTCGCCAGGACAGCCACAGTGAATACAGTCCCGACAGTGATGGGTGGAGGTTGGGGTCTGACAATATGGGGTTTGCATGCATGAGTGCAAAATGCTTTGGGGAGATGACATTTATAGATGATACCATGAATCCCTGTGGATATGACAACGCAACTCCCAGGCTCCAGAGACTTGCCAGGAGAGGAATATTCCAACATCATAACGATCCAAAACACACTGCCAAAAAAAATCAAAACACAAGAAGTAAAAAGAAACCTGAAAACTTTGACGTGAGAGTATGTACCTGAATTTAATCCAACAGAACACCTTTGTGGAATTTCACAGAGAGATGAAACAGCAAAGGTTTTCCAGCAGAATAAGAGTGTCTTGGTATTGGTATTCGCAGAACATCTGCTCAGGAATTGGTGCAGCACTCCTCTCTGCTGAGAGTGACCGACAAACAAAATCAATGTGGAAATACAACTTTTCTTTTAAAGTTTTGAATCTCAAACTGTTTTGGGGTGTTTAAATACAGGTACTCAGAATACTTAGTTTGGGGTTTGATGCTTTCCCTGCTATTTGTACATGATGTGGTTTTGTTGACTTCATGAAACAGTAACCTGCAGTGTGTGAATGTGAATTGAGTGTGATGTGGCAGAAATGACAATTAGCAATTTTGGAGATGAAGTCCTACCTTAAGAAGGGGGGTTCAAGGATCTCGGGGTCTTGTTCACAACTTGTGGAAGAGTGAGCAGGAGATGACACTGTGTCCTGTGATGTGTTATATTGATTGATTGATTGATGCTGTATTGGTCTGTTGTGGTCGCTCACGGTCACCCCGTGGCTCAGGGGGATTGGGAAGCGTATCTGTAACCGGAAGGTCGCCGGTTCGATCCCCAGGCTCTCTGTCCTGGTTGTTGTGTCCTTGGGCAAGACACTTCACCTGTTGGCCAGAGGGGCCGATGGCACGATATGGCAGCCTCGCTTCTGTCAGTCTGCCACAGGGCAGCTGTGGCTACAACTGTAGCTTGCCTCCACCAGTGTGTGAATGTGAGAGTGAATGAATAGTGGCATTGTAAAGCGCTTTGGGTGCCTTGAAAAGCACTATATAAATCCAATCCATTATTAAAGACGGAGCCCCACCCTTGGTGCACACCAATGTCCAGGATTGGGACATTATTATATGTGTTCCTCTTTGGTCTTAAGTTTGCAGCATAAGGGATACCTCCCATACAACCCAAGCAAGAGTGAAGTGCTTTTGTATGGCCTTGAGTACTGTCTTTGCTCAATTTAAGGAGGTTCTCTTGTCAGTATTGTTTGGTTATTAGCTTGTACATATGCAAAAAGGCATATATCGGTGCTTTATTTTGCATTACATTAATTAAGCTGCCAGGAAAAGCTTCAAAGTTATTTCATCATTTTATATTCAAAGATTTCAGAGCCAATATAATCAAATAAAAATCAGTGACGTCCACATGCTGGCACATAGAGCACTACATTCTCCAGCCAAAGGACTAAAATTGGATCATTATGCACAAAAAATTCTGTGTAGTTGTGAAAAAAAATAATTAATTAATTAAATAAAATCTTCATCCTGCTATAGTTCAGATCGCTTTGGGATTTTCAGCTAAACTTTTGGCTTCGTTTCCTTCAGAGCAAAGAAAACTGTTTTTAATCTTGTCCTATTTCCTTCCTGAAAACAGTGCTGAAGACAACCAGGGATAAAACAGAACTAATAATCTATTTATAGTTGTCTCACAGCATCTAATTAGTCTGATTTTGTCTGGAGTGTTTTTGCAATGTCATAAACCTTTGAGGACACACAGCTGGTGCCATGTCAAAAGACTGCAAGCAGCCACGGAAATAATGCAATATGATTTGAAAAATTAGCAAAGACTCGTTAAGTTCACATAATCAAGAAGCAAGAAAAAATTTATTTTACTTGGTATTTTTTGTAGCAGTTGTTTACATAACAAACCAAAGCATCCTTGCTTTGTAATACAGTGTCAACTACATTTTGTTCATTTGTTTATTTAATTCATGAAATCCAGGATGGGAAACAAATTAAGACCAAAAATTCTGTCAAGCTGTTGAGGCCAAAGTGCTTTCCCATCCCCCCAAGTGTACACACTTAGGGGGACGGTTCAGTACAAACACATATTCTTTTCTAGGACAACAATCATCAACAACAATGATACGAAAAAAGGTTTGCTGCTTCACTGGCTTCACCTTCACCATGGCCTGTCTCTTGTACCTGCCCTCAACCTGCCTGCCCAACCTTCACCCGAGAATCTCTGGAACCCAACCCACTGCTCCCTCCCCACTCAGTCTCCATGCTGCAGAAAGTAAGATCACATGAATGAACAATAAACTCAAATGGATCAAAGTCTCTTGGTCACCTCCACCCCCCCAATTCACATTACAAATTACTCAGTCTCAATAAGCATCGTGTTGCTGAGTCGCTTGAGTCTGCTCTGGGTTCTGCCAGAACAAAAACCACAAAAGAATCTTAAGTCATAGACATCGATGTCACCAGGTCCAACCCAATTCAACTTTAAATAATAAAAAAACACAGTCATCTGCACATCTTATAAACCCATGTTTTATTTTACAATAGAAATCACATCAAATATTTAAACTGGATTGTAACAAACACATTTTGAATTCAAAGATAGCATTAAATTTCAAAAATGTCAGAGCCATGTTTACCTCTGTGTAGCAAGACCTCTTCTTTTAAGAACAGTCCATAAGCATCTGGCAACTGAGGAGACCAGTTTCTGGCGTTTACAGAGATGAATGGTGCCATTTTTGTCAATTCAATTCAATTCAATTTTATTTATATAGCGCCAAATCACAACAAAAGTCGCCTCAAGGCGCTTCATAGATACAGAGAAAAGCCCAACAATCATATGACCCCCTATGAGCAAGCACTTTGGCGACAGTGGGAAGGAAAAACTCCCTTTTAACAGGAAGAAACCTCCGGCAGAACCAGGCTCAGGGAGGGGCGGGGCCATCTGCTGCGACCGGTTGGGGTGAGAGAAGGAAGACAGGATAAAAGACATGCTGTGGAAGAGAGACAGAGATTAATAACAGGTATGATTCAATGCAGAGAGGTCTGTTAACACATAGTGAGTGAGAAAGGTGACTGGAAAGGAAAAACTCAATGCATCATGGGAATCCCCCGGCAGCCTACATCTATTGCAGCATAACTAAGGGAGGATTCAGGGTCTCCTGGTCCAGCCCTAACTATATGCTTTAGCAAAAAGGAAAGTTTTAAGCCTAATCTTAAAAGTAGAGATAGTGTCTGTCTCCCGAATCCAAACTGGAAGCTGGTTCCACAGAAGAGGGGCCTGAAAACTGAAGGCTCTGCCTCCCATTCTACTTTTAAATACTCTAGGAACAACAAGTAGGCCTGCAGAGCGAGAGCAAAGTGCTCTAATAGGGTGATATGGTACTACAAGGTCATTAAGATAAGATGGGGCCTGATTATTTAAGACCTTGTATGTGAGGAGCAGGATTTTGAATTCAATTCTGGATTTAACAGGAAGCCAATGAAGGGAAGCCAAAACAGGAGAAATATGCTCTCTCTTTCTAGTCCCTGTCAGTACTCTTGCTGCAGCATTTTGGATTAACTGAAGGCTTTTCAGTGAGTTTTTTGGACATCCTGATAATAATGAATTGCAGTAGTCCAGCCTGGAAGTAATAAATGCATGAACTAGTTTTTCAGCATCACTCTGAGACAGGATATTTCTAATTTTAGAGATGTTGCGCAAATGGAAGAACGCAGTCTTACATATTTGTTTAATATGTGCGTTGAAGGACATATCCTGGTCAAAAATGACTCCAAGGTTCCTCACAGTGTTACTGGAGGCCAAGGTAATGCCAGAGATAGGATCTACTTTGTCGATAGTACGTTGTCATCTTTGTTTCCCACTTTCTTGTTAAAGGTCTGGAGCTGGTCAGTTCAGCATATGGACACTTTTACGAAGCCATATATCTTTATCTTTTTCAGCATTCGTGGTGCCTCTGGATGTGCAACCTGCTAGTTCCATAGGAACTGATGCACTCCTCATACCCCTTACTAGGGGTGGGTTTTTATAATCGATTTATCGATTAAAATCGATTCTGGCTTGGATAACATAAAATAGATTCATTAAAATCCTGAATCGATTTTTTAATATAAATTTATTTTGCCCGAAATGCCAGAATCTCTGGTGAAATCTCACAAAATTTCAACAACCACCAAACAGCTAAGACAGTAAATGAGAGCAGGAATACGGATTCTGCACAAAGATGTAAACACACAGCGCAACCGCGGATCAGAATCAGTTAGATGTCGCCTTTCTCACGGTCGGGGCTGAAAACCGACAGCTCGCTGATTCTGATCTGTCGGCGGGTCCGCGCTTTGTGTTCACGCCCTTTATGCGCTGATTCTAAAGCTGTTAGTTTGATCTCCCTCCAAACAATATTGACCGAACCAGCAGCAAAAGAAGATCCAAACTACGCTTCACATAAACATCTTCATGTATTCACTCTTTTGCTTCGACCACGATGCACAGCTCTCTCTCCCCCTCTCTCTCTCCCCCCTCTCTCTCTCTCTCTCTGTTATGCACATAAAACCTAATTTCTGCCGTTCAATACTGAACAAATTAAAACTTTTTAAAATTATGCAAAATGCAAAAGTGTCTCTAATAAAACCGCTGTAACTTCAGAAGTAATGTTCATGTGTTGATTAATGGTTTTCTTTCGTTTTTGATGTACTGCAGAATATTTTTATAAAATCCCAGGCCAGGAAAATCGCCTTCATGTTTTTCTGTGTTTTATCTTCAGCTACTTTGACACAAAGTCTGCTGTGATGCTCACACCTTTGATAAAGTCTTGCGTGTGTCAGCTTCCTTTTTATAGATACAAAAATATGTAAATGTACTGATCTGAATTATAATATTTCTGACTGTCAAAATCAAAGTGAATCGAATCGAATCGAATTAAATCGAATCGTGGATCGAATCGATTCGGGACCTTGTGAATCGGAATTGAATCAATTCTAGAAATCAGTGACGATACCCAGCCCTACCCCTTACCTGCCAGGCTTTTTACCTGAGCACTAATAACATGCTTTGATTTGGCTGATCAAAGAACAGTTTATGTCAGTATTATTTTATTATTATTTCAATTTTTAATAATGACCTAATAAATTAACTATGTCTCCACAAGCTTTTGGGGTAAATGCTGCCTTAATTAGCTTAAACCATGTGATTCAAATGACTTAAAGCTGTGGTGGTGTTATGTATGAGTTTGGTTTGTGTATGTTTTTTAAAACCACTAATATTTCACAAAAACTTTCGGGATATGAAAACATCACAGTGCCTAGGAGCCTTTGATAACAGGGAGAGTCTGGCTTTTGAGATAACTCCATCTGTGGCTTCTGGGAGATTTTCACACACATGCATAAATACAATTAGGCCACATCTCGCTATCTAGGAGTCAACAACACTTACAGTGCATCCTGAAAGTATTCACAGCTCTTGTTCACATTTTGTTGTAATGTTGCAGTGTTTCACCTCAAAATTCGACACAATATGCTATAATGACAATGTGGAAATTTTGCTTTAAATTCAAATGTATTAAAAATAAATTTGAAACATAAGATTAAAGATTTGCTCAGTACTTTTTTTGAAGAGCCTTTGGCAACAATTACAGCCTTAAGTATTTTTTGAGTATAAAGCTACAAGCTTGGCACGCCTATTTCTCATATTCTCTTTGCAGAGCCTCTCAATCTCCATCAGTTTCGATGAAGAGCCATTTTGCCTCAATCAGGTTGAAGTCTGGGCCACTCAAAAAACATTTATATACTGGTCCCGAAGCTACTCCTTTGTTATCTTGGCTGTGTGCTTAGGGTTGTTGTCCTGTTTGAAAATGAAATGAATGAATCCATTTTGCAATAAGGCTGCAACATGATAAAATGTGTGAATGTTTTCCTGATGCCAGGGTTTCTATGTGGTCATGTGGTAAGTGTATATGTGTGCAGAGGAACTGCTTGTCACCAAGCAAGGCAGGGAACTGACAGTGACCCTCACTGGCACCTCAGAACAGTGGGGGTCACCTGATGCATGACAGTTTAAAGTACTGCAGTGGCAATGCGCTGGGAGGCCTGACCACTATAACGGGCAGTAACTCTGAAACAAACTATAATGATAAATAAGTGCTCCAAGTCTGTCCTTAACTGAGAGGGAGAAACACTTGAATATTATTTATATAATTCTTTTTTTAATTTACTTTGACATTTTAACATTTGTTAGCTGGTTGGACGCCCCCTTTTCACTTTAAGCCCCAACACCACCCTGTGCATGTGTGTGTGTGTGGGGGGGGGGCCCACATAGTTACTGAACAGCTACAGCCAGATTGGTTCTTGCTCCCTCATTAGCTGGAGAACATACTGCATAATTAATAGGACACTGGTTAATATCCACTAATATTCCAAACATATACCTCCTGCAGATTAAGTAAAAATGGGTTACATTAAGGAGTAATGACAAGACATTTTTAAAGTTATACTATTACAGAGCCAGTTAACCCTTTAAAGCCGATCAGAGCGGGCACGCTCTGTTTTGCGTAACTATTTTTAAATCCTGGTAGCACTGCAACCACGTAAGCTAGCGCAATAACTTTTTTTGCATATGAAACCGGAGGAGTTGTACTTACATCTTATGCCATCAGCTTGTCCTCGGTCACAGTTTCCTTCCACATATAGCTTTGCAAAAACTGCAGAAAAAGCACTTGCAGCAACAAAAACATAATATTCCAGAAAGACGCTTTGCCGATCCGATCAGCTGTTTGTAACACTTCCTATGTTGGAATAGACGTCAGCGCAAACTTTTGCATGTCCGCCATTACCTGCCCGAAACCGGAAGTGACGTCATTTTCACGGAAATGTAGTTTTTTTTACCATCAGGGCCTCATGAGCCTATACTGGTGTTTTTAAAAGTTATGTTTGACTTTATGACTTTCTGTGTCGTTTCTGGGATGCTTAGGACTCATATTGCACTGCTGGAAATAGTTTATTTTGATGCATATGCTGCTTTTTTGCAAATTTGAATTATAATATTTATTTTCGTTTTTCCTGCAGTATATAAAAATTGGTGTATTTCAAAAATAAAACTATGAAGACACTCAAAATAAAGTTCCTGTGGTGGGAAACTATTTTGTGCAACTTTTTTGTATTTACAGTTTTGAGGGATAAGCCTCTTAAATTTCTCTAACTAGAAATATATGTTAAAAAAGCAAAAACGATTTAATTTTTTTGTAGTTTATTGCACTTTTTTGCAATTTATGTAATTACTATGCACTTAATGCATACATATTATTAAAATCTGGGCTATAATGGTTGTATTGATGTATAGCAACTTGAAATGCTCCCAAAAATGGCACTACAGCATGTAAAAATCCAATATATGCTCTGGCGGACTTGGTTCTATGTTAGGTCTTAAAGGGTTAATTTCTACTTTTATTGTTTGTATCATCAATTTGTTACTTGCCTTTAAGAAAATCTACTTTCATCCAATCGCTAGCTTTTGCTTTTTATGGTATGAATACAGTACAACAACATCTAGAAAGCCGATTTGGTAAGCTATTTTTAGTATATATTTTTTTCAGACAGCAATATATATGTCACGGTTGTGGATCAGTTTGACCCAGCTCTTTCTGTTTCTTAGGTTTTGGTGTTTTTCTGAATTATGATTTATGTTCTGATTATTTAGTGATACTGTTTTGATTATTGATATTATTGCAGATTTAGTTTAGTGTTAAGTCTGCGTCTTTGTGATCTGTTTTATGTTTCCTGTTTTATTTTGGGGGCGATCGTGGCTCAAGAGTTGGGAGTTCGCCTTGTAATTGGAAGGTTGCCGGTTCGAGCCCCGGCTTGAACAGTCTCGGTTGTTGTGTCCTTGGGCAAGACACTTCACCCGTTGCCTACCTGTGGTGGTCAGAGGGCCCGGTGGCGCCAGTGTCCGGCAGCCTCGCTTCTGTCAGTGCGCCCCAGGGTGGCTGTGGCTACAATGTAGCTGCCATCACCAGTGTGTGAATGGGTGGATAACAGGTTATGTAAAGCACTATACAAATACAGGCCATTTACCATTTACCGTTTTTAAAGTCCCAGTCTGTTGTCAGTGTGTTCAGTTTGACTGCTCCCCTGTCTCGTTAGTCCAATTTCTCCCAGCTGTGTCTCCCTCCAGTTTTCCATTCCCTGATTACATCCCTGTGTATATTAGCCCTGTGTTTGTCCTTGCTCATTGTTGCGTCATTCCCTCAGATTATGCCTGTATGTTTTTGGTCTCTGCATTCCATGTTTACTTCATGCTTTGTTTTCATGCCAGCAGTAAAGCTGTGGTTTTGAGTTGCATTCTGTCTTCGAGTCCTGCATTTGGATCCTCCTCTCCGTCTGCCCGCACACACAGCCCTGACAGAATACAAATTTTGAGTCTGCAAACTCCAGATTTGCAGTCAACTATGTAATTGTTGCAAAATAAATCAAACCAGCTGAAATATGAGCAAATAACTTGGAAAACAAAAGTTTCTTCCTGGCTATCCTGGCATCAAAAATACCCAAACACCAGATAATTAGGGCTTCTTACCCCTCTATCGTTTTTAATCACCTTTACACATTTAAACAGCTTGCATATCTAAAGCACATAAGTGACCACTAATCCTATAACTACACATACATGCAATTTGATTAAATAGTCAATAATCCTGACTAGTTGTCATTTGCAAATAATATGGAAATGGCTATGTGAGCAGGAGCCTTATACAAGTCACAGGTGGACATCATCTTATGAAGAAGATGCAGTCAGGTGTTAGGGGAGAATATGGCTAGGCAGCATCGGATAGTAGTCTGTAGTATAGCTTTGGAAATCAAAGAGATGAAGTGAGCCAACGTGGAAACAAGGATTAAATGGTTGACTGGTAAAAATGCAGAACTTAGAAGTTCAGTGTACAAACAGACAGAGGGTGTGCGACTTCGCTGTCATTACTACACTGTAAAGTACAGAAACTGTAGACGCTATCTTCACTGCAACTAGTTCACACACAACGAATAATAATGGATTCACGGTTTCCCGTGTCCGTATCCACAGCAACCACAGCTGTATTGTCCTGGTCACTGATAGTCAAGGTTATGAGCAGGCATCACGTAGTCAAAATGATAAGAACACGGATGTTCTTTCGCAGATATCGAAAGGCCCATCAGCTTCTTCACAAAGACTTACCCAGAAATGTTTGTACCTTTCAGATGATACGCTCTGCGCTTCTTTGTAAAAAACTTTAACCTTGTGTTTTTTGGTGTTGCTCCTATTTGGTAAGCAAAATATCATTGATCTGTGTCCACCAGATAAGTCAGTGTAGATAAGCAAGACTGCTGAATGTAATGAGTTGTTTACACAGCAGTAACACAAAATCTACAGGTCCTTCTCAAAAAAATTAGCATATTGTGATAAAGTGCATTATTGTCACGGCTGGCGGGGTGAGCCGTGCGGTGTGGAGGAAAAGGAGGACCCAAAATGCAGGCAACCAACTGATGATATGAGTGAGGGTTTATTTACAGGTGACAGTGGCAGAACAGACAACGAAGCATGAGAAAACAACTGAAGAACCTAAACTGGGAGAACTAAATGACAAACCTGAGAGCATACAAAAGGGGTGTGGGGCAGAGACAGGAACGGAACACCATAGAACGCAGACGAGCCGACAACGAACACAGACCGACACCCACTATATATACACACACACACACAAGGTAATCGGGTAATCGCACACAGGAGGGAAGAACAGCTGATCTGAATACACATGATGACTGGAGGACACAAGCTGAACACAATGACAACAGACACAGACCTTCAGAATAGAACAGGAAATCCAGAACACGAGCCTTCAAAGTAAAGCAGGAAACACACAGACTGATTTACAACATAACACGGGGACATGAACAGAGCACCAAGGACAGACACAGGTAGGGCTGAATATACACCAAACTTCAGGTTCAACCCTAAACTAGAACAAAATCAGAATAAACACAAGGCACAAAAATGAACTTCAAGGAAACACAAAACGCTGGGTCAAAATGACCCAGGACCATGACAATTATTTTCTGTAATATACTGAAAAACATTACTTTCATATATTTTAGATTCATTACACACAACTGAAGTAGTTCAAGCCTTTCATTGTTTTAATATTGATGATTTTGGCATACAGCTCATGAAAACCCAAAATTCCTAACTCAAAAAATTAGCATATTTCATCCGACCAATAAAAGAAAAAATGTTTTTAATACAAAAAAGTCAACCTTCGAATAATTATGTTCAGTTATACACTCGATACTTGGTCGGGAATCCTTTTGCAGAAATAACTGCTTCAATGCGGCGTGGCATGGAGGCAATCAGCCTGTGGCACTGCTGAGGTGTTATGGAGGCCCAGGATGCTTCGAGAGCGGCCTTAAGCTCATCCAGAGTGTTGGATCTTGCGTCTCTCAACTTTCTCTTCACAATATCCCACAGATTCTCTATGGGGTTCAGGTCAGGAGAGTTGGCAGGCCAATTGAGCACAGTAATACCATGGTCAGTAAACCATTTACCAGTGGTTTTGGCACTGAGCAGGTGCCAGGTCGTGCTGAAAAATGAAATCTTCATCTCCATAAAGCTTTTCAGCAGATGGAAGCATGAAGTGCTCCAAAATCTCCTGATAGCTATCTGCATTGACCCTGCCCTTGATAAAACACAGTGGACCAACACCAGCAGCTGACATGGCACCCCAGACCATCACTGACTGTGGGTACTTGACACTGGACTTCAGGCATTTTTCCCTCTCCCCAGTCTTCCTCCAGACTCTGGCACCTTGATTTCCGAATGACATGCAATTCATGACATGAATGACCTGGGGAATGCGGCACCTGTAGCCCATTTCCTGCACACGCCTGTACAAGGTGGCTCTGGATGTTTCTACTCCAGACTCAGTCCACTGCTTTCGCAGGTCCCCCAAGGTCTGGAATCAGTCCTTCTCCACAATCTTCCTCAGGGTCCGGTCACCTCTTCTCGTTGTGCAGTGTTTTCTGCCACACTTTTTCCTTCCCACAGACTTTCCACTGAGGTGCCTTGATACAGCACTCTGGGAACAGCCTATTCGTTCAGAAATGTCTTTCTGTGTCTTACCCTCTTGCTTGAGGGTGTCAATGATGGCCTTCTGGACAGCAGTCAGGTCGGCAGTCTTACCCATGATTGCGGTTTTGAGTAATGAACCAGGCTGGGAGTTTATAAAAACCTCAGGAATCTTTTGCAGGTGTTTAGAGTTAATTCGTTGATTCAGATGATGATTAGGTTGATAGCTCGTTTAGAGAACCTTTTCATGATATGCTCATTTTTTGAGATAGGAATTTTGGGTTTTCATGAGCTGTATGCCAAAATCATCAATATTAAAACAATGAAAGGCTTGAACTACTTCAGTTGTGTGTAATGACTCTAAAATACATGAAAGTCTAATGTTTATCAGTACATTACAGAAAATAATGCACTTTATCACAATATGCTAATTTTTTGAGGACCTGTATATAGACTTTTATCTACTGGACCATTAAATACTGTATCTTCATTGAGGTTTCTTTGATTTCTTTTGTAAGGCTTGGTAAAATTAATCCATTTCATTCTTTTCAATTTTTCATCATGCTATGATATGATATTTTCATCCATAATTTATTCAGCAAGCGAAAGAATGACCACAGCTAACACCAAAGAGAGACATTAATTTTCCTTCCATCGTCTGTTTTTAATAATAATATGAATAAATGCGCGTATGTATGTATGTATATATGTACAGTGGGGCAAAAAAGTATTTAGTCAGCCACCGATTGTGCAAGTTCCCCCACTTAAAATGATGACAGAGGTCAGTAATTTGCACCAGAGGTACACTTCAACTGTGAGAGACAGAATGTGAAAAAAAACTCCATGAATTCACATGGTAGGATTTGTAAAGAATTTATTCGTAAATCAGGGTGGAAAATAAGTATTTGGTCAATAACAAAAATACAACTCAATACTTTGTAACATAACCTTTGTTGGCAATAACAGAGGTCAAACGTTTACTATAGGTCTTTACCAGGTTTGCACACACAGTAGCTGGTATTTTGGCCCATTCCTCCATGCAGATCTTCTCAAGAGCAGTGATGTTTTGGGGCTGTCGCCGAGCAACACGGACTTTCAACTACCGCCACAGATTTTCTATGGGGTTGAGGTCTGGAGACTGGCTAGGCCACTCCAGGACTTTCAAATGCTTCTTACGGAGCCACTCCTTTGTTGCCCGGGCGGTGTGTTTTGGATCATTGTCATGTTGGAAGACCCAGCCTCGTTTCATCTTCAAAGTTCTCACTGATGGAAGGAGGTTTTGGCTCAAAATCTCACGATACTTGGCCCCATTCATTCTGTCCTTAACACGGATCAGTCGTCCTGTCCCCTTGGCAGAAAAACAGCCCCATAGCATGATGTTTCCACCCCCATGCTTCACAGTAGGTATGGTGTTCTTGGGATGCAACTCAGTATTCTTCTTCCTCCAAACACGACGAGTTGAGTTTATACCAAAAAGTTCTACTTTGGTTTCATCTGACCACATGACATTCTCCCAATCCTCTGCTGTATCATCCATGTGCTCTCTGGCAAACTTCAGACGGGCCTGGACATGCACTGGCTTCAGCAGCGGAACACGTCTGGCACTGCGGGATTTGATTCCCTGCCGTTGTAGTGTGTTACTGATGGTGACCTTTGTTACTTTGGTCCCAGCTCTCTGCAGGTCATTCACCAGGTCCCCCCGTGTGGTTCTGGGATCTTTGCTCACCGTTCTCATGATCATTTTGACCCCCTGGGATGAGATCTTGCGTGGAGCCCCAGATCGAGGGAGATTATCAGTGGTCTTGTATGTCTTCCATTTTCTGATGATTGCTCCCACAGTTGATTTTTTCACACCAAGCTGCTTGCCTATTGTAGATTCACTCTTCCCAGTCTGGTGCAGGTCTACAATTCTTTTCCTGGTGTCCTTCGAAAGCTCTTTGGTCTTGGCCATGGCGGAGTTTGGAGTCTGACTGGTTGAGGCTGTGGACAGGTGTCTTTTATACAGATGATGAGGTCAAACAGGTGCCATTCATACAGGTAACGAGTGGGGGACAGAAAAGCTTCTTACAGAAGACGTTACAGGTCTGTGAGAGCCAGGGATTTTCCTTGTTTGAGGTGACCAAATACTTATTTTCCACCCTGATTTACGAATAAATTCTTTACAAATCCTACCATGTGAATTCATGGATTTTTTTTTCACATTCTGTCTCTCACAGTTGAAGTGTACCTCTGGTGCAAATTACTGACCTCTGTCATCATTTTAAGTGGGGGAACTTGCACAATCGGTGGCTGACTAAATACTTTTTTGCCCCACTGTATGTGTATATGTGTGTATATATGTATGTGTATATATAAAACAAGAATCCTGCCACCTCCTCAATTAACAGTACAGAAAACTAACACAACTGAAATTAATAGATCCCTGTGCAAAGGCCAGCTGCTACCACCAGACAGCCAAAAGCTTAAAGGCATTTTTGCAGATTAATAAATTCTCCTTGGCCTTTTCCTCATGATAAAGCTGCATGATATTCCTTCTATCAGCTGCTTGTATTCAAGCATTACAAACTGTGTTTGCTAAGATTTTGCTGGAAAGGTTTTAAACTGCTTAAATGTGTTTGCATGCACCGCACAGCATTGTTTTCCTCCAAATCCAACAATTAATCAGCTGTTTTCTCTAAGGTACCTTCCGTGTGTCTGTGTGTGTCTGTCTGCGTGCATTTTAATAACGACAAATTACATACATGTAATCACCATCGCTAACAAATGTATTGTCACAATGCTTTGGGATGGCTACATAATGACTTTATCATAACTGCCTAATAAGAAAGCCGATTAGTATAATTCACAGCTTAATTCCAAATTAATGGAAGGAGACCGGATATGATTGCCAGAGGTCCAGAGGCTGGAGACCCATGGGGAGGTGAGGATGGGTTAATCAGACGCTATTGTTCTCTTACACACCCACACAGACACAGTCACACACATTCAAGCACCACAATTTAAGCTACCAAGTGTAATCAGTCCAGGTTTGAAGCAACAGGACCACTGAAATGATTTCCTACGGAACTTTTTATCACTGAACTCACCGCTTTCGTTCGTTTTTAGTAAATTGTTCTATTCTTTTACACTTCATTAGTCCGTCTTATATCCTATGAGATAATTACATGTAATCAGTTTTAAAATGATTTCAAGTGCACCTGAAAATGAATAATATACTTCTCCTAATGACTGACATAGTGTATTGTAGATAAGAGAAAAAAAGACAGCATAAAACAATCAGTTACACCTCTTATCAGATTTTCATGCTTTCTACAGCTGGAGACTTTATTTCCAGTCTATTTTGCTCTGTGATATCAGGGACAGCCAGAACACAGCCTCCATAGACACAAATCTTATTCTTATTTGAATAACAAGGCTAATTCACATTATAACTGTCATGCTTCAAGAAAAGTAATGTAACATTAGTGTTTTGGATTTTGCAAACTCAATATTTTCTGCTTCTGCTGTACATGACACAGCCAAAACACATGACATCTTTTAAAATAATGCACCTGCACATTAATGAATGTCCAATTTGGCAAATCTGCAGCCCAATTTAAATTTGTTTTTCACTTAGATCATTTAATAATGTGTGCATATGTTGATAAATGAATCGCCTTCAAGTAAAGGCATGTATCTATCAATGTTTTTAAGTGTATTGTATTTTCACATGTATTTAACCCGTTGATTGAGGGACTGTGGTTATGGAGCCGGCTTATCTGACCAAAAGTGAAATGATTGTATTTTCATGATTACAGCATTTGCTCACATTGATCCTCAGACCAATGAAATGAAAACAAATGCAACTTTTGCATTTGAGAAAATTGCTCCCAGATAATTTGGTCATTTGTTCCATCCAAGAATTGATTAAAACTCAATTTCAAACCCTCAAATACCTTCCCCGGGGATCAGAGAGCTTCATTAAATGAAACTTGTAATTCCTCAAGTGATGGAACTGCTGTCAATACTGCAGCTAGGGTGACAAAGGCAACATATTGCTCATGATGGCACTCCTCTTTCACTTTTATCGTATATTCACATAGATTTCTTTCAATTTTAAATGTGCAACTCTATTTTATGATCTGACTTGACTTGGACTTTGGCTGCAGTTAGACTCCAAGCAAGTTTCAATGTGAACATTGGATCTAGTCGGTTAGTTTATGTTGCATAATGTCATCGGATCAGACAAGCAGCGATAGGTGCTGTGGTTAATGTTATGTAGCAAATTTAATTTTAGGGTAATCCTGTATTGTCGACCAAAATAAAATAAAATGTTATTAAAATGTAATGGTCTAGCTGTTATAAGACATTTAAATGTGTAAATGTAACCTATGGGTCAAAACCAAAGTTGTTTATGAACCATCAGGCAAAATGGAATTGTT
This sequence comes from Neolamprologus multifasciatus, assembly GCF_963576455.1. NCBI lineage: Eukaryota > Metazoa > Chordata > Actinopteri > Cichliformes > Cichlidae > Neolamprologus > Neolamprologus multifasciatus. The sequence continues at coordinate 4,806,884 of NC_140457.1, read as the reverse complement.
ATCTGCACAGTCATGTTAATAATACTCTCACAGACTGTAGATTATACAGTCTGGAGTGGAGTGTAACGTTGAACCTAAAATGCAGACACAGAATGCAGTTGAGGGTTAACAAAAGGTGAGCGAATGACAAACATCCAAGTCCAAGGACTAAAATCAAACAAGTGCATAAGATAAGTATGTACTAGTGTGTATAAAATGTAAAAAAGTCCTGAAGTCAGCATTGTTTTCATGCTGCTCTTTGTAAGATAATAATCATGGAAAAGATGCAGTTTTAAAAAAAAAAATCAAAAATCCGCTGACTAGGTTCAGGAAAAATGGCTTTTAGGTAATGGAAAAATGGCTTTGTGAGGGTACCAGGAAGCATCTCCATCACTACGGTGAAGCAAACACTCACAATGTCTGATATGAAGTTTTGGTTTTATGCTTTGATTTTGAAGTCCACTAACCACTCTCTGTTTTGAGGTCAACTTCCTCAAGGCCTGATTCATGGAGTGCACACATGATTAAGGACTAATGACATTCACCTGAAAGGAATTCCCTAATTATCCACTGTTAGTGGGGTAAACCATTAGATGAGAGCTGAGGGTGGGAGAGGGTTGAATCTTCAGTTTGACTTGATTTAGTTAGTTTGTATATTATTTAGCTGGGGTTTGTTTTGTAGTCAGATGCATGTGGAGTGTGTTAAAATATGTGCAGTATTTTACTGTATGTGTTTATTTGTAGCTAGAGTGTGAAGGGGGGAATCTCTTAAATTTTATTGGTGGTATGATCAGTGCCTATTTAAGAAGGGGGGGGCTGGGATGTTCGTGTTTAGATGTGTTGCTGGTGAGAGTGTTGAACCTTTGGATCTTTGAGAAAAATATAGTCAGAGTTCTGGAAACTGACTGACGTCTGTTGTGGTTGTTTTTCTCTCATCTGGTCCTCTTCACATTAATTCCTGACCGTTACAGGCTTACAGGGGTATTTTCTTTTCTGTCCATAGATAATTTATGTTTTGATATGCCCTGTTTACTTTAAAAAAAGTGTACATGTTTGCACTGACTTAAATTTTTATCAGATATAACGAAATTCAAAAAGCAAAACTGAATTTAAAAAGGCTTTTTTTTATTTTAACTTCATGAAAGGCATGCTTCTGGGAGAGTGGGAGATGTTTGTTCACACTGACACTGTTTCAACCTTGTCAAATATTCCATTCTGTCAGACCCCAAGTAACTTGAGACGTCTGACACATTAAAGGAAAACACCAGGACTTTTGACTCCTACAGTGATGTAAGAATTAGCTGTGTTTCGATGTGGGAGACATTTATCTGCGGTGGGCATTTGTCTGGCAATGTTTGGGTCCATTTCTCCCCACTGAAGGACAGATTACTTATATTCAATACAAAAGTGTACTGACTAAAGCATCAGTCACTGAAACAAATCTAATGGGAGTGGTCACTTCTAGGATTTTTAGGTGATCCACAGGGCACAAGGATTCATTAATAGTATGATGAGCATGAAAATTATGCAAATTGTATATGCTATGACCAGAATTTAACTGGACAATAACAATATGAGACTTTTTAGAGCCATCATCTTTAAAACTTTCATCTTTAAACCACTGAATGATGTTTTGTGTGGGTTTTTCCCCCCATTTGCCTGGGAGACAGGCAAATGGGGGCCTTCAGCATAGTATTTGTTATTGTACTATGAATTCTAAAATGCCCTGAAATTGTTCTGGTAGCACTCATCTTCCATTGTTGGAGAAAAAGTGAAACTACACATTCATCTACAGAACCTGAAAATTCAAATTAAGGTTTTTTTTGTTGTTGTTTTTTTTTTTTTCTACATTCAAATCCCGACTGAGAACCTGGAAATTCTGACTTTTGACTTTTTCATGAATGCATCATTACTGGTATTTACCTAGCTAACCAGTTTATGATGTTCTATTCTTGACTTTGTAGTTTGCTTGTTGTTTCAGCTTGTTACAGTTGTTTTCTATATTTGCAATGATGCACTGCAGTATTGTGTGAAGGAGTAAATATCCTTGAATTTATAGTCTGTCAGGAGTGTTTTTCCTTCTTTGCTGTGTATCTGTCTGAATAAGGTGAGTGTACTGCTTGAACTCAGTCAACCGCAAGCTATTCACAAACAGTAGGCACACCATATGTTTTCACTGGACTGTTGCTGCATGGCTAACACAAGAATTAACTTTACAGCTCTGTGACAGTGATTGACTGTGAACATAAAGGCAACAACAGCGCTGATTATGATGAAGCTGATGGCGATAAGCGTTGTTAATGGAAGCAGGCAATTAAGCGAAGTTCACTGTTTGAACCCATCTTACTTCATTTGTGTTGCACCAGTATCCCAGCGCTAGACAGCTGCTTCCATGAGCAATAATGACCAAACACAGTGTGCAGCCTTTTCTAGCTCTTTTTACAAGGATGACGCTTGCTGAAGGCATTTTGACATCTCATAGAATTAGAAGCTCAGGTATGACTAGTAACCTTTATAACAGCTGAATTTCTCCTACTTTTAAGGGGCCTTGGCTTATTGGGGCAGTGTGGAGCCATGCCAGCATTATTAATTACATTTTTTCACCAATGTGACAGCCTGTTGTGCCTTTAACCAGATGAACTAAAAATCAGTGTATGACATCAAGGCACTTTTTTTTTTTTAATCACCAATCACTTCTGACACCAATTACTGGGGTAGCAAGTAAGGCCAATTATTGTTTCCCCTGTGCCATGATAAGCCAGTAATTCTGCATAAAAACACAAGAAAACCAAACTTGCTGTCAAGAACTAGTGTTGGTGGTAACGTGCTACTGTAATCACATTGCATTTTTTGTTGAGGTAGTAATGCAATGCATTAAAGTTACAGTAACACTAAAGTGACTTGCATTACAAAGGTTCTTTAATTATCTGCAAAACAATCATTTAAACAGTTTATGGCCCCTGTCAACTCAGCTTGTTATCATTTTTATCTTATTATGGCTAGTTAAATTAGCCAGCTAAAAATTACCTTATGTTCTGTTGTTTTTGTTGTTTTTAGCTGTTTACCATTAAGCAAAGCTATCTCAGTCTTTCTGCCATTTTCATGCACTCAAAATGCCAGAGCACATTTAAAGATCATTAAAGTTACTACTCTGTTTATTTTATAAACTATGAATCCACACCAGTTAGTTCAACTTAATTCTGCTCAGTATTAATTTCCCCTTTTTTATAAAGTCTACAGTCCAAGTTTCTTATTTGGACTGTAGGACACCTCAAGAAATTTGAGGTGGGTGATTGAGATTACCCACCTCAAATTTTAAATGTCCAACTCCTCTCTTTTCATGCTTTCATCTATGTTGTATATATTACACTTTAATGAGAACACTATTAGTTAATGTTTATTGAAAAATAGACCGCTGCTTCATGTCTCAGATACAAACACAAATCACTTTTTGTCATGATACTGGGGCTGTTACCCAGTGTGTAGTTTCTCATTGTGTTTCCTTGCCTTCCCTCCCCTTAGTGTGTATCACATGTTTCCTGTTTTATTTTGATAGTCCCATGTCCCGTGTTCAGTGTATTCAGCTTTGTTTCCTCCCAGTCTCATTAATTCTATTTATTTCCAGCTGTGTTTCCCTCCTGTTTCCCATCCCCTAGTTATCCTGTGTGTATTTAGTCCTCTGTGTTCCTCTGCCTGTTGTTGGATTGAGTGCTCATCTCTGATTGTGTTTCCCAGTCTCAGGTTTTTCATGGTCCAGGTTTCATGTCTTGCGCTTGGGTCAAGTCACTCTCCACTTTCAACCGTTGTGACATGTGACACTTTTATAATAGCTTCAGTTATTAGTACATCATGATTCATCCAGTCCTAAAACTTTGATGGCATCGGTGTGAACAGTATTTCAGTTGCTACCTGTACACTACCTGTGCTCTGTTGGATTTTTGTTGTTTTCCTGTCTACGTCACTTTTCATTCGGATCTCCCTGACACTGCTTCTTAGCATTCAGGAATCACTAGAAGTTGCATTAAAGCCGATTAGTATCTCCCACCTGTGCCAGAGACTAATTCAGCAAGTTCATCTGCAACATCCTCTCTGGACTCATTCTGCGCCTCTAACTCCCTGCTCTGTGCCACATGTACCATTTCATGCCAATGATCGATAGACTTTGTTTCACTGCTGAATTCTGTTGTTCCATTTAGAAGTAAACACTCTGAAGGATATGGCCTTGAACCACAGATTGTTAAAGAGCATTTGACACAATTGAGCCAATAATTATCAGCAGTCTTGGCTTAAGAAATGTCCCCGGGGCCTTTAACGTGCTCTTTTGCAGCCTTTGCTTAAGAAAGCCAACTTTTTCATTTACACTGAATCTGTCTGTACTCTTGTTTTGAATCTTGACCCTTTAACATCCCTCATTAAATATTTATTTTTAAAATATCTGGTTGTGAGTTTGTCCATGGAACCTGAGATCACCTAACTTATCAAGGCTAGTTTAGTGCTTTTTATGATTACTTCATAACCTGTTCTGTCTGGCAGCTTTTGCATTCTGAATGCATGATGCTGACAAACACATTTTGTTTGTTCAGATTAAATAGAACAAGATACAAAGCATTAATACATGTTCAAAACACAACAGCTTTAATAAACGCAAAACAGTTTGGACCCGGAAGTAGGGTTCATATGTCATCACTTAAGAACCGGATAGGCTCCTCTTGTTCATGCGAACCTTTTTATCTGTTTATTTATTCATTTCTTTTTGTGATATTGCAGATTTTACATTACAAGTGGAATAGTACAACGAAGCCAAAGACAAGACAGGCAGAAATGGGGGGATAGAAACAAATAGAAATAAACAATCCATATCCAGTCACGCACCCCGAGACCAACAAGCGCCCACGTCCCAGGGAGCAGTAACATGTCCCACCAGGGCCAAGCCCCAGACCCAGACACCATTTGTATACTCACTCTCACCCACCCAGCAGTGACACACAGAAAGACAAAGACACATGTGCACCTTTCCCACCTTGTTGGCGAGCAGATGCTGCCCCAAACCAGCAACAATTTACAGTTTATTTTTCCATAAAAACCTTGAAATGCTAGAGTTTAGCAATCTACACCAAGTAAGCGAGGGTTTATTAGGGATTACTGAAAATAAGCAGTTTATTTTTTTATTTTTTATTTTTTTATTTTTTTTATTTTTTATTTTTTCGCCTGTCCCATTTGGTTCTTTAGCCGTCAGAATTGTTGTCTGAAGACCAACAAGGATACCCAATGGATTTATTTTGCCAAATGGATCATCATGGCATTGCCGTATTGGTCCATTTGATCGACCTTTGTTTTTATTATTTATTTTATTTTCAGTTGTTACAGACGGGACAGACATGAGTGAGGGATAGGAAAGGGAGAAAGAAAGAGGAAGGAAAAGAAAAACAGAAGGGGAGAGGGACAGTGAGAAAGGGGGGAAGAAAAAACATCTCCGGGATCACCTGTTGAGAGAAAAAGAATAGAAAACAAGCAAAAAAAAAAAACAAAACAATGCAACATACTATACACAACACCATCGCATTAATCTAGCTAAGTGTAAACAGCAGTAAATACTAAATATTGAATGTTGTTGTGCAGCACGCAGGACAGACAGCGCACAATGTGCTTTGAAGTAGCAGCCAAGAAAGGTGTGATTTAAGTCTACGAATAGTGAACACCCATGTGCACACCTGTGTGGATCGGCGCGCTTGTATTCAAATGGTTTCCCCATGTAATGGTCTGCTAGAGGATGTAGAGAGCCATAGCCCCGTCCCCCAGGGCATGAAGCAGGCATGGAGGAGATCCAGGCCCCAGACATCCAGAGGCCCCAGAGTGCAAGAGCCCAAGGAGGACCACCGGAGGGGCATCCGTGCCACCTTCATGGGAAGGGCTGAGGATCCCCAGATGAGGGGTCACCCAGTAGCCACCGGGCAGAAGCTAGAGGGGGCTGCACCGGCGTGCCCGCCGGCTCTGCCGGCAGCCAGCTGTGCCAGAGTGAACCGAGCCGCAGGCACAGAGGCCGGAGGCCCGAGGGCCCCCCGCGCCCCGGAAGAGGCCTGACCGAGCAGCAGGCGCCAGGCCCCGCCAAGTAGTCACCGGGAGTGAGCTGGTACATACCTGAGCGCCCAGCCCCGGACACCAAGAACCACCAACGCACCGACCCCTGAGGGCATCAGTCACCGGCAGGGAGTGTGGTGAGGGGAGATAGGCCTCCACACTTTGGAGGGCCTTGGAGTTCCCAGAGAGGTGAAGTCTAAGACCCGACCTGACATATAGACACAGACAAACAGGCACACACAGACACAGACATGCATTCCCACCCTCATGCACACATATACAAACACTCAGCACTCACCCAACGCAGGAATAAACGTAAATGGACATGTACACACAATCACACTCCCCAAACATACTCTATATCCCGGGTCCAGGTATCCTCACCCCCAGAGATGGAAACGGCACCCAGACCCAAGAGATGTTACCCTTCCCTCCGGGGTGGAGGCAAGCAGACCGCCCCAGGCTCCGCAGCAGCAGGGAGGCCAATCGGACAGCCAGCATCTCTTCCCAGCCCCCCCGCCCCGATGGCTAGCAGAGAACAGGGGTGTGTTAAGACCCCATACCTCCCTCCTCCCGCTCAAGTGTAGTGTTGCTGCGTGTTGCTCTAAAGTGTATTTAAAACAAGGGAGAGCATGGTGCTGCTGCCAGAGAGCAGCAGGTGATAGCACGGCCCCTCCCGAGAACCCTCAATGTCTACATGGATTTAAAATTGAGAGGTGGGCACCGGCGCCAGAGGCAGGTTTGAATACACAGACCGTCTACTGGACGCCGTTAACGTGCCCACCCTCAAGGCCCTATATATATATATATGTGTGTGTTATGAGAGTGTAAGTAATGTGGATGTCTAAGTTGTGAGATAAAATTGAGGCACAGGTGGCCAGAAGAGGACAGAGGGGGGGGGAATGTCTCCCCTGCACCCTGGTGACACACCCGCACCCCAAAGCCCTACCTGTGTGGGTGGGTGTGGTGGAGCGTGAAGAGGGAGGCAGCCGGGGATGGGGAGGAAAAGAAGGGAGGGGAGGGTGTCCCTCCCTAGGGCCAGCTCCCCCGCTGACCCCAATATGCACCCCCGTCCTCTGGTATCCACCAAGGCAAGGGAGCCCAGGCCCATCCAGACCGGGGCCTACGGCAGCAACACCGCCAAGCCCCACAGGACCCGGGGCAGCCCACTCCACCCCACCGCAGAGGAAACTGTACCCACCCCAACATTCAATCATCTCCCAGACTACACAAGACACAGACACCCAGGTTAAGTTTATTCTCCACCTCTCCTATGTCTCTCCCCCACCTGCAGAGTGGACTCCTGCAAAGATGGAACAACCTCCCTGCCAGTTCAAGAGCCCCCCGGTTAGGCCGATGCACAAGAGGCCCCCTGCGCCAGGGCTGAGCCCCCGTGCACCCACCCGCCCACAACCTCGGCGACACACCGACGAGGACCGAAGCCCCCAAGGCCCAGCCAGAGCCCCAGCACGGAGGCGAAGCACCCCCGAACCCCAAACCCCCACGCCCGCCCCGGATCCACTCAGGGGCAGCCAGGCCACCAGGCCAGTAACCTACGTCCGCCAGCACAGACCATCCTCCAGCCCCGCTGCACGCGGCCACGAGGAGAACAACCTCTGAGAGCGACCAGAGCCACTAACCAGGTTATGAACACAACCCCCGGGTTAAGCCCTCCAGGGATAACGTCTCTAGGGGTCCTCCAGGTGCCCTAAGCCCATCCCAACCTCCACATCAACCACAATAGCCAAGGCGGGACCAAACCACGACCCCCCACCCCCGCTAGGTGATGGAGCCGATCAAAGGAGCCCAGAGGGATTGATCTAATGTGGTGGCAGAGGCTATATCGAGACTAATGTGATCTATTAGATAGTTTCTGTATTGGCTAGAATTAAGATTATTTTTATTTTTCCAGTTCATGAGGACCGTTTTCTTGGCGATGCATAGGGCAATAAAAACCATGTGGACTGTATTAATTTCTGTAGTGACATCATCCAAATTTCCCAACAAGCATACTAAAGGGGAGGTTGGAATTTTACATTTCAGACACTTTGATAAGTCCTCACATATCTCGTGCCAAAACTTCTGCACTGGTGGACAGAACCAAAGAGCGTGGATGTAACTGTCTGGTGTATTGCCTTGACAGTGTGAGCAGTTGTTGGCGGATGTAAAGCCCATCTTAAACATTCGATGACCTGTATAGTGCACTCTATGCAGTATTTTGTATTGTATTAATTGCAGATTGGGATTTTTAATAAATTTAAAGGTTTTTAAGCAAATCTGAGACCAGACGTTTTGGTCTAAGCTGACTGATAAATCTGCTTCCCACTTTGCAATAGGAAGGGATATTGATTCATCTATTTTAGAAAGTGTTCTGTATATTTTAGATAATAGTTTGGGGGATTTAAGAGTAAGAAATTGAACCACACTTGGTGGTGTTTGTAATTCAACTTGACTGAGGTTAAATTTCTTTTTTACTATGGATTTAATTTGTTGATATTCTAAAAATCTTTTCTTGTTGATCCCATATTGTGTAACTAGTCTGTCAAATGGAATAAATTCTGTTCCCTCTAATATATGTTCTAAGTATTTAATTCCTTTACAACTCCATTCTGGGAAATTAATCATATTTTTGTTTTGTAATATGTCAGGGTTATTCCAGATAGGTGTACGTTTGCATGGGATTAATGAAGACTCCGTTATTTTTAGAAACTCCCACCATGCTGACAGAGAAAAGCTGATGTTGATGCTTTTAAAGCATTCATGTCTTTTGATGTTTGAGCTAATAAATGGTAGGTCTGAAATCTCTAGATCATTGCATAGTGCCTGTTCAACATCTAGCCAGGGCTCATCTAAGAGGGTACATTTTAACCATTCTGAGATGAACTGAAGCCTGTTGGCTAAGAAGTATTGGTGAAAATTAGGCAGATCTAGTCCTCCTCTATCCTTGGTTCTTTGTAGCGTTTTTAAGCTGATGCGCGGGGGTTTATCTTTCCAAAGGAATTTAGAAATATGTGAATCCAGAGATCTGAACCAATCTTGTGATGGTTTGTTAGGGATCATTAAAAATAAGTAATTTATTTTTGGCAAGATCATCATTTTTATAGTGGCGACCCTTCCCATGAGTGATATGGGTAGAGATTTCCATCTAGTCAGATCGCCTTCTACTTTCTTTAGAAGTGGGATGTGGTTTAATTTAATTAAGTCTGAAAGCTTAGGAGAAACAATAATACCTAAATATTTAATATTTCCAGATTGTAGTGGGGCAGAAGATGAATTGTGGAAGGAGCAGTTAATGGGAAGAACTGTAGATTTTGGCCAGTTAATTGAATAGTCTGAAACTCTTGAAAACCAGTTTATTAGAGTAATTACCTCAGAGAGGTTGATTTGTGAGTTTTGCAGAAAAAGCAACACATCATCTGCATAGAGACTGATTTTATGTTCTACGTTATTACATTTTATGCCCTTAATTGTTGTAGCCTGTCTAAGTGCTGCTGCTAGAGGTTCGATAAAAATTGCAAAAAGTGAAGGGGAGAGTGGGCATCCCTGTCTGGTGCCCCTCAGGAGACAAAAGCTGGAGGATGTCTGGTCATTTGTTCTGATACGAGCTGTTGGGGAATTGTATAATATTCTTATCCAATTTATGAAAGAGTTTCCAAAACCAAATTTGTGTAAAGTTGCAAATAAAAATTTCCAGTTAACTCTGTCAAATGCTTTTTCTGCATCTAGAGATAATATTATGGTTTCAATGTTTTTATTGTATGAGTAGTCTATTAAATTAAGAAATCTACGAGTATTTGTTGAGGAGTGCCGACCTTTTATGAAACCAGTTTGGTCAGGATGAATTAAGAGGGGGGTTATTTTCTCTAATCTCTTTGAGAGAGCTTTGCAGATTATTTTAAGGTCTACATTTATAAGGGATATTGGACGATAACTTGAGGGAAATAAAGGGTCTTTTCCTGGTTTTAGCAGGAGACTAATGTTAGCAGAATTCATATTTGGTGGTAGTCTGCCATTTTTCTTGATTTCCTGCAACATTCCATGGAATACTGGTGCCAAAATTGTCCAGAATTCTTTGTAGAATTCTGCAGGAAAGCCGTCTGGACCTGGAGCTTTATTAATGGGCATACTTATCAGGGCTTCCTGGAGTTCACCTGGCGTCAGTGGCGAATCCAGTGCCATTGCTTGACTGTCTAGTAATTTTGGAAGAGTTACGTTGTCAAGAAACAAATCAATTTCATTTTTAGACGGGTTTATTTGTGGTGAATATAAAGTTTCATAGAAATCCCTAAAAATCTTGTTTATTCTTCCAGGGTCATATATTGTGTTCCCTGATAAATCTTTAGTGGCACATATAGTTGTTTTTTCTTTATTTATTTTTAACTGGTTTGCTAGAAATCGACCTGGTTTGTTACTGTGTTCAAAATTCTGCAAGCGAAGTCTTTGTACAAGGAATTGTGTTTTTCTATTAATAATTTCATTTAATTCTAGTTTTGTTTTGCATATTTTGTTCATTATTTCTTGATCTTGGTGGAACGCGTAGGCTTCTTCTAAGGATTTGATGGTTTTTTCTAATTCCTGAATATTTTTGTTTTCTTCTTTCTTTTTGTGTGATGAGAAAGAAATTATTTTACCTCTCATCACAGCTTTTCCTGCTTCCCATAGAACAGAAGCAGATGTTCCGGGAGTGTCATTAAAGTCTAAATATGAAGTCCATTCCTTTTTAAAATATTTAATAAAGTCTTCATCTTTAAGTAGTGATGTGTTAAATCTCCAGTTTTTACTTGGCGTAGTATTATTCTTGTGTATTAGTGTTAAAGATACAGGAGCATGATCGCTGACAGCTATAGGGTGAATCTCAGTGTCTGAAATGTCACTCAGCAGTGAGCTGCTGACCAAAAAATAATCCAGACGAGAGTAGGAGTGATGAACATGTGAGAAGAAAGTATATTCCTTACTGTTGGGGTGAAGGGAGCGCCATGCATCGCAAAGGCCATAGTCGCTCATATACTGTTTGATTATATTTGTGGATTGCCAATTGCGCTGAGTTCCTGTTGTGTTGAGCCTATCCATTTCTTCATTTAGTCCAAGGTTGAGGTCGCCTCCAAGAATGAGTGTGCAATCAAGGTGTTCAGAGAGTGCACTAAAAAATCCGTGGAAGAATGAGGGTTCATCAACATTTGGACCATATATACTTACAATACATAGTTTTTTGTTCAATATTGATAGTTTAATAATTAGAAATCTACCCTCTGGATCCATAACTGTATCAAGTACTGTAAAATTAACATTTTTATGTATTAAAATTGCTACTCCTCTTTGTCTAGAATTATAACAAGCTGCAAACACATTAGGAAACTCAGGTGTTTTAAGTTCGTTTAAACCTGTAACAGGTCTGTGAGTTTCTTGTAATAAAACAACATCTGCCTGTAGTTTTTTAAGCTGGTTAAATATCTTTAACCTCTTTCCTCTGGTGCCAGCCCCATTTACATTCCATGTGACAAACCTCAGCATGCCCATAATTGTGTGTGTATGTCTAATGATGTAAGCTGGGTGTTCCGTTTAGACGGGTGGAGAAAATGTGGAAACATCACTTGTTTGTAAATAGAAAGAGAAAAAAGTGTGGTGATAGGCTCCATAAGTCTGACTATGTGTGTGACTATTCACTAATATGAACAAGCGTGGCTTGCGTATGTGTCCTGTAAGTCTGTGCTTGCTGTGAGGCTGTTGTAAATGTGCTGCCGTTGAGCGTGTGTGTTTGCGTGATCGTGGTGCGAATATATGGAGAAATAGAGGGTGTTGTTTGTAGGTGTTTATTTTCAGTAGAATCATCATTTTAATGATGGAAAAAGTGATAAAGTGGTAAAGTTCTCCAACATGTGAGATCATTGCCTACTGTTTTTCATAAAGGAATATAATTTAACCATACCAGGTCTGAGAGCTTGGTGAAAAAAATCATACCTAGTTATCCAATGTTACCAGACTTTAGTGGAGAAAGGAGTAGTGTTATGAAAATTACAATTTAGAGGCAGAACTGCTGATTTACTCCAGTTAATGGATGAAAACTTATCTCTAAGTGAGATCACGGCAGAGTTCATGTTTGGAGATTTGAATTCTTCTCCCATTAAATCCATACAGTGGTGATAAATGTGTTTAATTTTAACTAAACATGACGTCTGTTACATGTTTACAGTTTACCCAAAATGCTGTGTGCTCCCCTTTTAACTGAAACCTCAATAAGACCAATTTTACTCACCACATTGGTTTTCTGTTTGTTTTATTATCATACCCTTAAACAGGGAAGCTCCTTCATATCTTCTAGAGCTCCTTGACTTCTATATTCGAGCCAGATCACCCAGACTGTCTGACCAGGTAGATTACCTGCTCCCGATGGTTCATAAATCTGAGGTAAATAAAGAGGATTCGTGCTTTTTCAGTTGCCGCCTCTAAGCTTTGGAACAGTCTACTGCTTCATGTCAGAGCTCCCAAAATATTTTCAAGTTTTAAAGTCCTAGAACTTCAACCTTCTGTAGAATCCAGTCTTGAGCTAAGACATCCTTAGCTCAAGACCGTTTCCTATACAGAAGTTAGTCTCTTTTTCTCTTTAATCAGCTTTGTTTTGTTGTTATAAATATGTTCTATAAAGGACCTCTACCTGATTTCACTTTAATATATGGAAAGCAAAACGTAAAGATAAAACACTGTAGCTTGTTTGACTTTTTGAGCCGGGCAAACACTTGAAAATTAAAAACACACTGCTACTCTGGGGACTTGAGGTTTTCTGCCACTGAGCCTGCATGTATCGTCAGGCTTAACTTCTCCCCAGTCAGGATAAGCTTGCCTTTGTCCACAGTTTCAACCTGACTGCCAACATAAAGGTCAAACAATTATTGGCCCACCTCTCTGTTTCGCATTGCTCTTTTCAGCTTGCCGTGTGTGCGTACGTACAGTCTGGTTGAATGTCAGCATGTAGGTCACAGATTTTGGTGTAACGGGATTTTAAAGTGGCCCTTTTCCACTTCACGCAGTATCTCTGTGTCTCTAACGTCTTGGCTGTGTCACAGCATAGTTCACCTTCAGGCCAGATGTACGAGGTACGGAGCAACATTCATTTTTTGTTATCTTTATGATGTTCAGTTGGGGGAGTAGCAGGGAACACAGAGCAGAGAGGGGGTGGCACTGTAAATAGTAATAAGAGAAAACACTTAGTATCAAATACATTATATAACTATGAGATACAACATGCAAAAATCCAATAAATCCACTGAAAAAAGATTTTACAAAACATTGAAAACAACAGCAACAGCTGTTAGAGGTCCTGATGAGATTCTCACTGGCACAACAAAAGCAGGGGACGGTGCTATGATGGTTTGTCCAATGTGTCCAGTATTTGCAGGCTCAAATGCAGGAACTGTAGCCCAGGAGCATATTATGTCCACTGCAAAGCTGTGGTATAAATGTGATGACGCGCGATGTCACTGAAAACAGTCCCGCATGTCGTAACTTCATGTCACTTAAATGTTCTACAAAATGATAACACTAATCAGAAATCTGCAGAAGGAAGTCACCTGGTTCAATGTGACTGTGCATCTCCCTAAAACCATCGGTTCCAACTACAATACGATTCTGAGGACCTGTTTTCCAATGTAAAAGATCATGCTGCATGCAAAGCATATGGTCTTTTCTTGCACATACTGCATTTCAAAAGAGCCAGTTGAACCTACAGAAAGTTGAGCAAATGGTTGATATATTCAGAGAAAACATGAAGTGTCAAAGTGAAAATTTGGAAAAATACTACTACAGGAACACAAGACCTGAATTTTGAGAGCCCAGTTGTGCCAAGTCCAAGAAAAGTTGGCCTTGGAGCTGTCCAGAGGGTAGTGGTGGGATTATAAACAGAGCACCAAAGCAGAAACAAAAACTGCATGTGTGATTTAGATTAGGATATGTAATACAAAAACATGTTGCAGGAGATTTTCAATCTCTTTTATTGCCCATTTCTTCTTTGGAGACATTCTCTACACTTTGAAACAAATAATGAGAAGGGAGATTAAAGACTATGGTTATTAAAGTCTAATAGAATCAGAGTAGAAACCCACTGCAACAGCATCTCATGTTGCAAACTTCATTTGCATTTTGCCAGACAGCAAGTGTAGCAATAACTAGAAATCAAACTGTACTAATAAGTAGATGACGTTAATGTTGAGGAGCTTATCTTTAATGTTTTTCTCAGGATTCAAAGTCGTGCTGGATTATATTTTAGCAATTCAATCAGGTACCGGCACACCAAGTGAATGTAATCAAACTTTATTTTGCCTGAGTGCATTGGCCTCTGAATACCAAACAGCTTTGTATCTATAACATCGGGTATAATTTCAATTTGATACACCCATGTATTAACAGATTATGTGTGAGCAGGGCTCTGCATGGAGATTCATTCTTTATGATGACCTTTGAAAACTGTGTACGTGGATATTTATGCCTTCAAGGCTTTCACTTTGCAGTCGGTGAAGCATGGAATTTATTGGACTTGCTAAATTAAGCAGGGCATCTATAGAATCACTATATCACACACATACTTACTGACTGACTGGTTGGTTGACTATCTGAGGCAACTGTTTGGCTGAGTCCCTGACTCAGCAGCTGGCTGGTCCTCTAATTGAGTAGCTCTGTGAGGGACTGACTGGCTGGGTAAACGATTTAGACACAACTGGATGGTGGTGAGACTGACAGATTGACTGCCAATGCTCTAAACATATAAATAACTGTCAACCAAAACTTTAAGATTTGATGTTTTTCTCTTTTTTTTGGCTTGCCAGTCATTCCATTTAATATATAGGTTATAAAAAACATATGTGAACAAAAGTAGGTAAAAAGCATCTTATTGGCAGCGGAAATTGGCAATTTTCCCAGTAAGATATAAAGACATGACATGATTTGTTATCGATTTATTTTAATATGTTATTTTTAAAAGTCAAGATGTAGCCACATGTTTCTAAGCTCATGAACAAAAGCTTTTTCGGAGATATGTGATCTCCACAGGAAAGCCAATACAAACATATAATTTATGGAACATAATCTGGACATAAAACAGCGTATAAAGTATTTAAAATGAGCAAAACTGACTGACTGCAGAAAACGGTCATTGATCTGCAGCAGTGAAATGAATCATTTTAATGCTGATGGGGAACATTTTTCTGCATAGTAATTTACTTTTATTCTGATAATGCACATGAATGCAGTTGTGTGTGTGTAGTGGTGTTTCCATAATGTTACATATATATATTATCTTACAAAAACTGACATTATAGAAACTATCCGCAGGTAAAATCACTCATATAGCCACAAGAAAATGCTTTGTAGGTAAAGGAGTGAACGAATTAGCAATTTTGGGATGCAAATTAATAATTCATACTACAGGAAAGAATAGTCTGAATAATAATACGACTGGTTCACTGATTGAATCACGCTTGACTAACAAAGGGTTTAGACCTGAAGTCCTGTGTCTTTTTATGATTTCCCCATTCAGATGTTCCAGCTGAGTCATCTGGATGCCATTTCATACAAAAACCTACTCTGATTGGCTGCTATTTTATTGTAAATGGCGAACACTTACTGGTTCGACTTTTTACCCTGAACAACAGGCACTGATTGGTGAGGGCGCTGATACCGGTACTGATTTTGGGCAGGCTGAGAATAAATACACACACACACACACACACACACACACACACACACACACACACACACACACACACACACACACACACACACACACACAGATAAAGTTTGTATAGCCAATCCATTTACGCACACACAGGGTTAAGAAAAAAGTTCTTCCAACTTAATTTGAAATGTATGAAAATGTAAAGAAAAAAAATTTAAATATTATCTTCTTTCTCTTAAATTTAATAAGCATAAATAATCTTGTCTCCAAAGAGCCAGCAACTGTCTGATTAAGTAGGTATTAGCTTGTATGCAAGTTTCAGTTTGTAGACATTGCAACTGTGTTTAAAGAAATGTTAATACACTAAGAACAAATGAGTGTGTGCAAATATTTAGTAACCCTGCTTTGTCACAGGCTGCACTATTTATAACCATCTAATAGTGTTTCTTGATTTAGTAATATATTCAGCAGATCTCAGAGTTCATTTCAATTCATGAAATATTTCAGTGTCTTGGAGGCAGATACTCACCTTTTTTAAGATGTAACCAAATACTTTCTTAATGATGCTCTTGCCTGGGGAGAGTAAAATCATGCATCCATGCTACTCAAGAGTCATTCAAAGTCACTGCATTGGCTCACAGTGGCAAAAAAATCTATTCCCTTATTAACTTAACGCATGAAATTTTAGATGATAATTAGTGGAATGAATTCATTAATCTATCCGTGTGATACACACTGTCACACATTCCCAAAACAGAATATTTTCATCTCAATAATTAAGGTTTCCAATACGATTTTTACTCCTCAGGTTCCGCGACCAAAGAGCTGAACTTAAATTATCCACAGCATTTGCCTCCAAAATGAGTGTTTTGTTCAGATGTGCAGTCCTGTGAAAAAGTATTTACTCTCTTCCTGATGTCTTAGTTTTGCTACACTTAAATATACTAGGTCAGTGGTCCCCAACCCCCGGACCTGGGACCGGTACCGGTCCATGAGTCGTTTGGTACCGGGCCGCGAGAGTTGAGGCTCAGGTGTGAAATGTATAGTTTTCAGGGTTTTTATCGGTTTTCAGCGTTATTTTGTTATCGTTTTTATCGTTTACTTGGTTTTCCTGGGTCTTTTCACGTGTTATGAATAAATCCTATTTTTTTCGGTACCGGTACTAGTTTTATTTTGTTGTATTTATCCGCGACACCTTAAAGGCTGGTCCATGAAAATATTGTTGGGCATAAACCGGTCCGTGGCGCAAAAAAGGTTGGGGACCGCTGTACTAGGTCATCAAGCACATTTTAATATTAGAACATAGATAACTTGAGTAAATACAAAATGATAACTGTGAAAAATATGCTTTAAAAAAAAGAAGGAACAAAAGAAATCAGACAGGAGGAAACACTTTTGCAGACCTCGGGTGTTTCATTCTGGTAAGTTTGTGTATCGATGAATCCTGTATGTAATCCCTGTTGATACACATGAATGGTGCACTCTGACTTTTATTCAAGTTTCCAATGTGCAGTTTTTTTCTAATGATTTCTGTAGGATGATGAAATAAAAATAAAAAACTAAAAATGCTGTTTTTGCCCACAACTATATACACAGATGATTGGCAGATCATCTCACCTGCAGACCTTTTTGCTATATAACATGCCAGCATTCACATTTAGCATTTAGAAACATTTGTTGTTTGTTTTTTTTCTCTACAATTTGCATTTCTTCATTTTAAGAGATGAAAAGAAAGAAAAGGAGCAGATTTGGGAAATAAATGAAGGAGCTGATTTGGTATGCATGTGCAACAACATCACAACAGGGAAAAGCCAAATTGAAATGTCATTTTGTATTCATCAGAAAACACTGGCGTGTGTGTGTGTGTGTGTGTGTGTGTGTGTGTGTGTGTGTGTGCGCATGCGGTGTGGGTGGCGTGGGGAGTGCTTGAACATGATGGGTGTTCAGTCTGTGCATACGTGTGTTGGGTGTGTATGTGTGCACATGGAGCCAGGCGAAGGGACGGAGGGACTCTTTCTACCTGCTGTATAAATTATTTTTGACAGCAGAATTTTTTATTCCATAAAGTCGGTTGTTACCTTCCATACTTTTCTTGTTCTCTTTTGTTCATTATCACATATTTTGGAAAAAACGATGAAGTAGTTTTTTCCTGTGCAATAACGGAAACATTATAAACAAGTTTATAAAGATTTGCTCCTTGGGAAGTGTATTCTGACAGTAAATAAAAAGGTTAATTTACACTCTGCTGAGAATAACAACGTTACAATTGTCAATCTATGCAACAATAAAATATTAGGACTTTCAAACTTTTTAAACTGAAGCACTGACTCAGCATTTCTGACATTACAGGACTGCTTGTCCCACAGCACTGGAGAAAAAGAAAAGGGAAAGTCTCCCACTGTTTCACACCCTCAGGACAATTGATTCTCCGATTTGAGGGGTCAGCCAAATCCCTGAGGGTAATGAGGGTAAACTGGTCTAACAGCATGGTGCAGATGAGGGCTCGGGTGAGGGTAGAAGTGAGCCAGTGGGAGTAATTGGTGGTTTGTACGGTTTCTGTCTTCTCAACATTCTTTGCAGACCTTACACTTAATTGTCAATTTGTTACTTTTGATGAGGATTTCTTAGATTACTGTAAATGGCATCTGTGAGGGCTTCTCGTTTTTTACTGTATTTGGTTTTACTGCTGTTTGCTCTGTCTTACTATGAGTTTGTCAGCCATCTATAAACAGTGTTGGGAAGGTTACTTTTAAAATGTATTCCATTACAGATTACATGCCCCAAAATGTATTCTGTAACGTATTCCGTTACGTTACTCAATGAGAGTAACGTATTCTGAATACTTTGGATTACTTCATATATTATCATGCTATTTACAACTACGTGAATGTACTATTGCTGTGATTTATTACTGTTACTGAAGGTCTGCGGCTCCGAACCGTAGTAAAGGGACCTCTGGCTAATACGGTGGGTTCTGTGTCGGGCTCGTAGCTGAAAACTAGCTTTACTTTGTTGTCTGGGTCAACTTTGCTTGCCAGAGACAGAGAGAGGCGTTGAAAGGCTGCTCCAACAGAACTTATTGTTTTGGAGGAAAACACGAACACGGTGTACAGTCGAGTCTTAATAGCTTACTTACAACTGGGCTCGTCAGGCACTCTTCTTGGCTGCAGTGGTTATTATTATATTTACATGCTTCCAGCTCCCGGTTTTGCTTGATGACAGCTCGTACTTTTCCTTTTTCTCCCTCCCTCGCTCACAGACACATAACGGGTATGGCAGTCCATTCTCCCTGCAGCACGGACTACACTGCCTATGATGCTACATTCTTTAGAGCTATGCCTGTAGCATTCTGCCTATTAGCTTAGCACAACAACAACAAAAAGGCCTCTCTCACCCAGGAAACACGGGTGACCACTGCAGCCAAGAAGAGTGCCTGATGAGCCCAGTTGTAAGTAAGCTATTAAGACTCCACTGTACACCGTGTTCGTGTTTTCCTCCAAAAACAATAAGTTCCGTTGGAGCAGCCTTTCAACGCCTCTCTCTGTCTCTCTCTAGCAAAGTTGACCCAGACAACAAAGTAAAGCTAGTTTTCGGCTACCAGCCCGACACAGAACCCACCGTATTAGCCAGAGGTCCCTTTACTACGGTTCGGAGCCGCGGACCTTCAGTAATAGTAATAAATCACAGCAATAGTACATTCATGTAGTTGTAAACAGCATGATAATATATTAAGTAATCCAAAGTATTCAGAATACGTTACTCTCATTGAGTAAGGTAACGGAATACGTTACAGAATACATTTTGGGGCATGTATTCTGTAATCTGTAATGGAATACATTTTAAAAGTAACCTTCCCAACACTGATTGTACCACTGTAATTTTTTCACAGTATTCACTCTATTTACCTTTTCCATTTTTAATGAGTCTCACAGGCCTGTGAAGAGTGTGAACTGCCACATGCTTTCTCTAACACACAAGGCATAACCAGTCGCTTCTGGTGTGATCACCGCGAGGTTCTTAATAGCTTTCCACGTGGAAGGATAGCCAGTTATCACAGAGAAACATGCACGTTAGCAAGAGGTAACACTGCCAGCGTCTTGAGATTGTATAACTAAGATTTTTTTGTCCCTGTGCCACCAGCATCCAACCAATGCAGTACGTCACATGCCGCACATTTGCCCAGGTCAAATCAACCACCCACCAAAAAGGCACAAGCTGTTCAGCGTTTTGAAAATATCGCTGCTCATCAAGAACCTTTTGCTTTACTGGCACAAAGCAGTCCCTGGCACAGGGTGCCTGCATGAAAAGAGGGCCCAAAGGTCTCACTCTGAAAATCCCAACTCAACAATAAAGATCTCAAGATATTAAGATCTCCCATATGGAAAAGATATATATAAAGTTTGTATCTGTCTTGTGTGGGGGAGTCGTGTTCTCTCTCTGCCTTTTCTTAGTCGTCACAAACCAAATGAAATACAAAAGCAGTGTAAGCATAAACACAGCTCAGCTATTTTAGTTCTCAGACATGATGAGCACTACTGTGTCGCCATTACCATGACAGGGAACATTTAAGAAGCTTGTCAGGTCCATTAAAACAAGAGGGAATGAAAACTTTGAAGTCGTTAAATTTTATACATTAAACATATCTATTTGTGTGTGTTTATTTTAAAGATTAATGTTGGACATCATTCTTTTTTCTTATCTTAAGTCAAAGGGAAGCTTTTTATGTTTGTCATTTCTTTTCTCAGATCAAATAAAAAGCTAAGAGTAGAAGCAGAAGCAAAAATCCATATTTATCTCAGTTATTTGCACATTAACAGAAGAACTCACATGATGTAATCACGTGATTATCTTTCTAATCGAATGTGTCACATCACCTTACATATGCATACTGATTTATATATGATCCTGTCTTTATACATAAGTAATCACAAGTCCAGCATCTTCAGCCAGCACTATAATTATGTCACTGGTATTTAAGTGTAACATGAGCGATCTATTAGGCAGAGAAAACACTGACCAGAGAAGGCTTCATGAGTTTTAGAATGAGGGAATGATGTATGGTTTATTTGATGCTTTTGTTATAGTCGAGCAGAGCTAGGATGGCAGGCTCCTTGTGACTAGAAAAATCATTTGATGTGGAGTGTTTGCATTGCATGTTATTGCTATCTGCACCTGATAGCAAGTAGTTGCGACAACCCCTTTTGATCACAGAGAGATTGCACAGGCTGCCTGGTGGGAGCCAAACTGTCTCCAAATATTTGCAGCCTGACTCGGTGAAGGTTTGCAAAAAATTGTCATCCAGTTTATAACACATCGCAGTCAACTGTAGGATACTGATTGGTTGCAAATTAATGTATAACTTCTGCGCTGCAATTTTCTAAATGCATTTCCTAAATTATATTAAGACTCCACTCTGGGCAATTTGGAGAGCCATGATATGATGCTGAAAACCTCAAAGCTTGAAGGGAACCAAAATCAAGAGTCAGGCTACACCTGAATAAATACCCTTGAACATGTAAACACCAACAGGAATGATTTTTATTTATATATCACATTTCTTTATCTCCATATTATCAAAAAAAGATTGCACAGAATTGCAAACTTGACTGAAACTGACAGCAGACTAACTCGGTTTTCCATAGTGACTTAAGTTTAATCAAATTCAGATTCAAAAAGGTTGATTTATACTCAGAAATGCACGATGTAGGACTGCCTTTTTCATGCTACTAAGTTAAACTGTATGCCTGTTAAATCTTAATTAACGTTAACTATGAACTGTCTTAGTGGGTTTTTTATCTTCATGCTTGAAAGTAAACAGGTCAGAGTTAAAATTAAATACTCCAAACATTATTTATGAAGCATATGCATATTTCTGATCAAATCCTACTTTTTAAGTCTAACATGATTTAACATGTAATGGAATAAACAAATGAAATGCATGACATTGCCCATGCTGAAATAACAGGCCTCTCTCATCTCCACATAACTTAACAGTTTGCAATGGTATTTGTTTAATGATATGCTAGTTGCCTACAAATTTTGAATTTAATTTCTTAAAGGTTTTTTAAAGGTTCAAAATGCTGCTGTGCTTTGACTCTAGTCTGGGTTGCTAGCTGGTAACCTTTAAAGTTTGAAACAACTCTGCAGTGATGAGGGGGAGGAAGAGAGAGAAACTGCCAAAATAATTGAGAACCAAAATGTAATTTCCTTTGTTATAGGGCAGCAAACCCAGTACATAACATCTTACGACCAACACTACATACAAACACTTCTAAAGAGTAGAACTCTCATCAGTAACCACTGTTATGTTAATAAATGCTGCATTTAGCACATTGTTGACTAATTAAATGAGATTCTAACATATTAGGCAAACATGTACTTGCGGAATGATTATCCAGTATCCCACTAGAGTTTTTTGGAACTCTGCTGGAGACATACTGTAGGATTCAATTCAATTATATGACATTTATGTACAGCAAAATCACAACAACAGTTGAGGCGCTTTATATTTTAAGTTAAAGACCCTCCAAAAATACAGAGAAGACCCCAACAATCAGATGACCCCTGTAGCTGACGCTGAAATGTTTGTGTGGGTTGCCATGACAACACCAAAGCGCGTCTGAGATCGTTATTGTTTTCTATTTGTTTTCTTTATTTGCTTCTCATGCTTGTGTACATTTGCAGTAGGAAAAGATAATCTATGAATCCAGTGATACATCTTTCTTATAAGAAATGTTTCTGTTAAAAAATTATTGTGAAGTAGTTACTTCCTGTGAGTCGCGGGAACCGGAAGTTGTCCGCGGGAGAGACGAGACAGAACGGTAACACGGCGGACTTTTTTTGGAATGTACAACTTTTCTACTGCTGGATTTTCAAGGCGTACACGGTAAAAATCATTATGCTGTTATTTGTTTAATACTTGTGCACTTTGTGAAACGAAATAAGTGGCTGAGATGAATATTATATGTGCTATTGATATTATTTTGCTTGTTTCTAGTTTTCACGGTGCTCCATGATTGTGAGAGGAATAAAAGAATTGTGGACATCAGTACGAAGCGTGGATTCTTTCGACCAGAGTAGAAACAACCCCTATGACCAACTGCTTGGTGAAAGTGGAAAGGATAAACTCTCTTTAAACAGGAAGAAACCTCCAGCAGAAACGGGCTCAGAGAGGGGGGGCAGCCTTCTGCGTGACCAATTAAGTGCACCAGCAGTTGTGCTGTGAGCCCTGTCTTTTTATATACATATATACCTGTCATGGTCCTGGGTTGTTGACCCAGTGTTTTGAGTTTTGCATTATTATTGAACTTTGATTTCGTCATTATTTATAATTTCTAGTCTTTGGTTTCTATGTTCAAGTTTTTAGTCTTCTGGTTTCTGTCTCTGTGTTCCATAGTTGCTCTGTCTCCCATGTCAGCTGTGTCCCCTTGTCTAGTCCACGTTTCTGTGTTATGTTTCCTGTTTTGAGAGTCCGTGGCTATATCCCAATTCAGGGTCTGCAGCCTTAACGGTCCACAAGGGCCGCGTACTTAAAGACCGCTAAGGCCGGAAGTGCGAGGCTTGTGAAATCGGACGGTCTAGCCTCCGTCGCGCAGCCCAGGTTGCCTAGCAACCATGATACTAACAGCTGGAAACGTTTCATACAGCTTTGTTTGATAGAAATGAAGGAGAAAATCTTTTGTTCATTTGTTTGTTTGTTTCTACATGAGCTTTGATCATTCTCTGTAAGATTAAGCTCAGCTATTGAACGGCGTATATTTTAAAGTAAAGGCTTTAAAACCAAGTTAGTACAAACGTCACTAATGTCACATAACTTTGCCGACATGTGGCCAACAGTAGTGACATAATATTCATTACTTACTTAAAGTTTACTCTTCGGGCGCCCCTCATTCGCCGTTTTCTTTCGGCAAAATTATCCACACCCACCGCCGCGCTATGCATTCTGGGATATGTTGGGCCACGAAGTCTACACCGCCACGTCCTTAAAATTCAGGGAAATGAAGGACGCATTTGAGGGCCGCATTTCGAGCAGCCTTCGAATCGGGACAGCCTTCGTTGCGTCGCTGTGACGTAATCGGCCTTAAAATGTGGCCTTTAAGGCTGCAGACCCTGAATTGGGATACAGCCCGTGTCAGTGATTCTAGTTTTGCTTTCCTTGTCTCGTTAAGTCTAATTTGTCCCAGCTGTGTTTCCCTCCTGTCTCCCATTTCCTGATTGCTCCTGCTGTGTTGCTGTGTTGAGGGCACGTTTTCGCCTCCATAAGGCTGCACTTTTGCTCCTTCATTCTTGCCTGCCACACAGTTAGAATCAGACTACATCTGTACCTTCTGTTTAAATAATTCCTCTTGTAAGAGTATCAGAATATTTTGACTCCAGTTTTCCCTCTTCTTAAATGACCTCTGACAGTTTCTAATTCTAATGAGATCAGAGTTTGGTTAATTACTGTCAGGGAAACGGTCCCCCATGGAGTCCTCATTTCTGAATCCAGCCACCTCTCTGCTCTTTTTTGCCCAACAAACTGCAGTTGAATTCTCAGCGTTGTTATGAATAAATGATTCAATATAATGTTGACTGTCATGCAACGTGTAGCACTGTGTGTCTGTGCATGACTGCTCATATGCAGATGACATGCATTGCAGCAAGGGGTCTTTTAGTCATCAAAGGCATTGTCACTTCACATGGGAGGAGTGCGGGAACAATTCTACACGACATACCATCGCATGTGAAGGAAACAAGATGAAACAAAGCAGAAAGAGTGTGCTTCCTCCAGACAGCTGTGTAAAATTAGATTGTTTTCTTTGATTTTAATCTCCTCCTTCGTGCCATCCTCTTTGCCCTGCATCGTTTTGCTTTCTGTCATTAAACATATATGACAAGTAGCAAGCAACTCTGAAACAGTAGGAGACGGAACTCCAACCTGGCATGTCAGAAAGAAGAGACATCAATAGTTAATACAGGATGGGAGAGGAAAGAAATTTCACTTTTGTTTCTTCCATTGTTCACAGTTAAACCTTAAATGCCAGTTGGGGATGACTTGGTAATTGGATGAATACAAATTTTAAGTTTTCAAAGGAGGGCGGGACCTTTCTGTTACTGTCACAAAGTCTTTCCAAAAACTAAGACTGTAAACTATAAGGCCTGAGTGTAAGGAAGGGGTGTAGCTTTTTTCACAAACCTCCCATTATTGAGATATTTTTATTTACCACAATTTTATTAGAGGTTTGGAGTAAGAAATTGAAAAGTTATAAAAAACAGGCAGAATATCCCAAATATAAGTGCAAGTAACTTTAATACACTGGCACAGAGTCTCCAGAGGTACAAATGTTGTTTTGGTCTATTGTGGTGAAGTCAACGCTGTCGAATTGTGTATCTGTGGCTATGAACTGTTGATTTTGATGGAAAGAATAAGATTGTGGATAGACTCTCTGTAAAGGGTGTCTGTGCTCACCCTTAGAGATGGGGCAGAACTGCTGGAGGTAGTTTAGGTGCGTGTGTTAGGGTTGAGGTGTTTAGCGCATGTCCAACTCTGAGAAGAATGTGAGGCGGAATAAGGACATGCTGGAAAGAATATAACTTGGGCAACTTGCGGATGCATCAATATCCACCAATTTGCTTTTATAACTTGTTTCCAGATACGTGTTAAAAAGTGGATGGATGGCTTAATTATGGTTAAGGAAAAACGTTGTCCATTATAAGTGTCTCTAAACATATGCATACGTTTTGGCACGTTACCATTAGAAGTGTTTATTAATGTAGATATGCTGTACATGTTGCACTTTTTAGACTTCTTTTTCCGATCAAACAAGTCAACAGAGGACATGAAATCTGCAGTTCTAGCTCTGCGGGACAGTTGGATTGTAGAGACAAGAGCAAATGCCTGTTTGGTAAATGTTCAATACAGTGATTCCTCCCTATAACGCGGTTCCCTTTTCACTGCCTCGCTGTTTCTGAGATTTTTTTTTGTGGAATTTTGCATGCTTTTTTGTTTGTTTGTTTTTTGTTTTTTTACAGTGCATTGTGTTCTGCATCCTGATCGGCTGTAGACCATTGTCAATCAGTCTCCTCCGTGCTGTGTTTCCTGTACAGTACAGAATGCGTTCAGCTTGTCACATTTAAATAAAGCTTCGATTGCTAACAGTGTGACTCTGAAGTGCTGAACTGTATGTTTGCAAGTTTTCTCCCCAAAAAACACAACAGTGTCGACGTAACATTTTGCACTGTCAAAGATAGCACCCAAAAGACGGAGGAAGATGCTAACATCGCACAAAAAGTTTGACTTCTGGACATGCTAGAGGAGGGTAGAAGTTACCGTATTTTTCAGATTATAAGGCGCATTAAGCGAAACCAAACAGTCAGATGCTCTGTTCCCATGTTCTGGACTTAAAACAGGGTTTGATCTTTTGTTTCATTCGATAATACTGGATAATACTGGTTTGAACTTTGAGGGTGTTTAAACAAGAGAGAAAAGTGTGAAAATGTTCATGCCTGTCTGAGAAAAGTGTATAAAGTGTGTAGTGAAGGGTTTTACAGCCTTAAAACATCTATATCTAATTGTAAAAAGAAAAAAAGACTACTGGCTACTTTATGGATTTCAACTATCGCGGGTTATTTTTTGAACGTAACTCCCGCAATAAACAAGAGACCACTGTAGTGACAATACAATGGATGTGAAGTAAACAGCTTTTAATAGCACAGGAAATACAGTATTTGTTGGCAAACAAATCAATTAATAATATTTCAAGAAATCAACTCTTGTATTTTAAATGGTTTCTTACTGAAGATTTTTCTTTGATGGCATTTGAATACATTTGAAATTGACGATAGTCTCGGTATAAGGAAGTCTACATTATTAGTGGTACAGTTTCCATTCCCACATTCCTGTAAATTCAAATAACCTCTTCTGAGTTTTTGGTCGGTATAATATTAGAAGGTATTGTCGGGAGCTAACATGTTATTTATATTTATCTCTGCTTTCTACGTGAATGCCCAAAAGATAAACATGAAATGTTCTTCATATTGATAATTTATAATATGATGGTAATTGAGGAAGACCAATAATGTCAACAGTTTGCCTATATTCTTTTTGTTTTGTTTTTTTACATTCACTATAGACCTAATTAAGCAGCTCTCTTAACCGGAGC
The DNA here is from genome assembly GCF_963576455.1 of Neolamprologus multifasciatus. Lineage (NCBI taxonomy): Eukaryota > Metazoa > Chordata > Actinopteri > Cichliformes > Cichlidae > Neolamprologus > Neolamprologus multifasciatus. The sequence goes on along the minus strand of NC_140457.1, from coordinate 4,780,022 downwards.
ATAAATATAGTAAAGGACCCTGGGCCATGAGGTGGTTGTCAGCCAGCACAGTGCAGTCATTCACAGCTGTTGCATTAAACAACATGGCAGAGTCAGCTGACAAAGCAGAGCAGACAAGCAGAACATGCTCCTGAGCTGAACCACAAGAGAAAATGGTATCTAAATGCTTCCAAGTGAAACATACAGCTGCATCCCCGCCTCACTTGGCTCAGAACAGCTGAAGCTCATTTCTTGTGCAACTGTGGCTTGTGAAGATAATAATTCTGCCGTAGATGGATCCAATATCACAAGAGCTTTGGAACTTTGACGCATGTAACCCATTTAATACTACAATAGACGCAACCTTTTTGGTTGGGGTCAGCTTGGAAACGGTGAATTAACCCTTGAAAGCTCGAGTTCAAGAATGGATACTTGCACAGATTTGACTTAGTGGTTTTAGGCAATTTATTTGTATAGCACAATTCAACAAGGTGATTCAAAGTGCTTTACAGAGACATTAGAAACAAAAACAAATAAAAAGCATGATTTAAAATTGATTAAAACAAGCAAACTAACTAACTAACAAACAACAAACAGTATATAAAATCAAAAATCAAAACAGCTAAGAATAAGTGAGTCTTCAACCTGGATGTAAATAAACTGAGTGTTTTTAACTTATTTTGGCTGTAGTAAGGGTTTGTCTATAACACAATCAATACTTGAATTAAATCGCACAGTAACTCCTGTAACACAACACAGGATGACACATGTGTAGATGCTGTGCAACTTTTTATTTAATTGGTGGTGTTTTAACCTCTTAAGCCCCAACGCCCCCTGATACGGGGGCAAAAGGCAGGAGATCAGTTAGGCTTGGGGTTTAAGAGGTTAAATGCAATCTATCCTACATATGCACGAGTAAAGTGGTAATATCCACATTAGCAGCCAAAAGAAAACTTTTCAGAAGAATACAGTGGGTTCACTGGAGGTCTTGTTATGTAAGTTTATTTAGCATGCTTTCCTTGATGCTTTGTTAAATGTTTCATTTGAATTCCCATCAGTTTTCCCAACTTTCTTTTATTTACATATTTCATTTCTTAGTGCACTTGCAGTGTATTTGTTTGTTATTCAAGAAAATGTATTTAAAATCTTATGCCTACATAAGTGTTGCTCCAAAAGGACCTGGTCTTTGACTTTGTTTCATGCATTGTGCTTTTGGAACATTTTATTTAATTTTATTTTGAGGGCATTTTGCTTCAAACACTGCAAAGATACACTAAGGGACTGCCTGCCAGGTTATTGTCCTACAGAGGTGCCAACAAGTAATTATTAACTAATGAATTTTGTTTTGTTAGAATCTGCACTAATTATATTTTCATCCTTCGGTAACTTTGTGTTTAACATCACAGTGCTGTAAAGTGTGAATAACTCCATTGGGCATGGCAAGTTTATATACAGGCCTCCAAATGTCAGCCAAAGAGCCTTCATGCTCTTTGGCTGACATTTGACATTAGGACAGCCCTAAGCCCTCAAGGTCTCTGAAGGAGTGCACTTCAAAGTGTGTAAGTTGGTACACTGGGACTGCACACACACACACACACACACACACACACTCATACACTCATCTATCGTAGAAACAAGGCAAGGTGAAAACAATCAAGGAGTCACAGGAGGAAACAAAAGAATGGATTAAATAAAGTAAGACACAAAAGAAAACCTCAGCCTCCCTGGGAAAGTCTATGCCAGGGTGCTGGAAAGGAGAGTTCATCCGCTAGTCGAACCTCGGATACAGGAGGAACAATGCGGTTTTCGTCCTGGTCGCGGAACACTGGACCAGCTCTTTATCCTCTCGAGGATACTTGAGGGTGCATGGGAGTTTGCCCAACCAGTCTACATGTGTTTTGTGGACTTGGAGAAGGCATTCGACCGTGTCCCTCGGGGTGTCCTGTGGGAGGTGTTGCGGGAGTCTGGGGTGTCTGGCCCATTGCTACGGGCCATTCGATCCCTATACAACCGTTGCAAGAGCTTGGTTCGCATTGCCGGCAATAAGTCGGACTCGTTCCCGGTGGGTGATGGGCTCCGCCAGGGCTGCCCTTTGTCACCGGTTCTGTTCATAATTTTTATGGACAGGATTTCTAGGCACAGCCAAGTGGCGGAGGGCTTTCGCTTTGGTGGCCTCAGGATCTCATCTCTGATCTTTGCGGATGATGTGGTTCTGTTGGCTTCATCGGGTGGGGGCCTCCAGCTCGCACTGGAACGGTTCGCAGCCGAGTGTGAAGCAGCGGGAATGAGGATCAGCACCTCCAAATCTGAGGCCATGGTTCTCAGCCGGAAAAGGGTGGAGTGCCCACTCCGGGTCGGGGATGAGTTCCTGCCCCAAGTGGAGGAGTTCAAGTACCTCGGGGTCTTGTTCACGAGTGATGCGAGAAGGGAGCTGGAGATCGACAGACGGATTGGGGCTGCAGCTGCAGTAATGCTGCACCGGTCCGTCGTGGTGAAGAGAGATTATATCTCTCGGCTGGCCTGGGAACGCCTTGGTGTTCCCCCGGATAAGCTGGAGGAGGTGGCTGGGGAGAGGGAGGTCTGGGCCTCTCTGCTTAGGCTGCTGCCCCCGCGACCCGGCCTCGGATAAAGCGGATGAAGATGGATGGATGGATGGATGGACAAAAGAAAACAGAATTACTCAAATACAGCAGGAAGTGGGAACAAAGGACGACTAGTTACTATGTTAGAGACAAGAAGGGGAAGAGACAGAGAGACAAAATTCAACTACAGCAAAACCAATAAACCAAGACATATAGCATTTGTAAGCAAGCACTGGGTTCATTTGTATGTTTCTGCATGGCCATTAACATTAAGTTTGATCTCCAAATCAAATCTGCAGTTAATACTGAAGCTGTTGACTCAAATCATTAATTTGACAACATTAATTTTGCACAGTTAATAAAAAAGTAAACTGAGGACATTTCAGACCCTAAGTTGTTATAAGAACCTCTTGGTTCAGTTTAATGTAATACCTGGCCTGATTTTCTTTTCTTTTTTTCTCTCTTTCTCGCTTTTTTTTAACGCTGCAGTCTGGCCAAAGAAAAAGTCACAAGAAAGCAATTAAAATATATGATTCATATCAGTTCACGGTGACAGATTTGGCTCGAGGGCCCTGACTTTCAATATTTCTGGGAGAATTCACTGCATCGCATAACAACATGACCCTGAGTTCAAATTTCCCTGTAGAGAATGAAAGGATCCCCCTGGAACCAATTGGATTAACAGGAAGACAGGGGATTACATTTTCTTAACCAGTGAAACACCTACAAAACCCGTTTAGCATACAGACGTTTATAGGAGCGTGAATAATGCTTCATAAGCTCCCCATAGACTGCTTTTCTCAACACAGAACCACGTTTTGATGTCAGTGATTTAGTGGGATGTGGACAGCTGATTTGGCAATGGTAGCATGCTGTGAGCACTCCAGTAAGATAGCATGAGGTCATGCACACACATACTTTAAACTAAATCTGTCTTATATTAGTTCTTTTTTATTCAGATTTAGGTCAGAGGTTTAAATGCTTGTCATATAAACCAATGAAATACATCAGGATAAAAGGAAAAACATACTTGCACAAAAAATAATGAAAAAAAAATCAGCATTTTTCATCATATAGGAATTTTATTTTTCTGACTCACTCAAGACTTTAAATATCTCTAAGGTAGGTCCAGAAATTTTGTTCATGCCAATACACAATGTACTGTACACAATTCAAGACTAAGAAATTCTAAAATGTTAAACTCTTTTCAAACTTGGAGTGATTAATACAATTATCTTTAATACTCACTGAGAGAAATACTACATGTCTTTTCTTTGATCATTAGGGCGGCAATTGTTGCTCAAGAGTTGGGAGTTCACCTTGTAATCGGAAGGTTGCCGGTCCGAGCCCCGGCTTGGACAGTCTCAGTCGTTGTGTCCTTGGGCAAGACACTTCACCCGTTGCCTACTGGTGGTGGTCAGAGGGCCCGGTGGCGCCAGTGTTCGGCAGCCTCGCCTCTGTCAGTGCGCCCCAGGGTGGCTGTGGCTACAATGTAGCTGCCATCACCAGTGTGTGAATGTGTGTGTGACTGGTTGTGTAAAGCGCTTTGGGGTCCTTAGGGACTAGTAAAGCGCTATATAAATACAGGCCATTTACCATTAAAGCATCAGTCCCTCACCTTTATCATATAAACAAGTGAATATTATCATATTATCATCATAATATTATATTATCATATATCATATATATAATATTATCATCATATAAACAAGTGAATATTAGTTGCTGAGCTCACTACAAAGTGAGTCATTGACTTGTACACTCAAGTGTTACTCATGTTTCTGTGTTTACATCCTGATTTAAAGCACCTTTGGCTTTTGACAGTACAAAAGCATGCCAGTGTTCAATGGTGACTCTTATCTGATTCAATTATCACCAACTAGGCCTGAAATTATAACAAGAGCCAAACTGTTTCTCACATCACTACATGTGCAAACACAGAGACACATATTATATTAGAATAATGCCAATGTTTATAGGCTGCACAAAGCTCACACGATGTGCATGACAAAACCTATAGCAGCACATAAGAAACAACAACGTTGTAACCAACATTTCTTCATTTTTAAACAGACGAAAATGCAAAAACATCCAAAACTAAACTTTTCTGCAAGCAGGAAAAATCATTAAAATAATTTAACCATGAGACATGAAAATTCGAATAATAGACGTGACTGTTTTTGAATGTTTCATTGCAGACAAGTCATCGTTCTAAGAGGAGTTTTGAAATACCCTTGAGGTAGCACTGATTGCATAGGTTTTAATGAGCGCTACTTCACTGGTGAGTACAGTGGTAGGTAAGGATGGTTTGGAAATGTACATATCTCGACATTTATAAAACATCTGGATGTCTCACTGATGGATTTGTCATGACACATCTGATACTGAAAAAACTGTTTTAATTTATTTCAGCTGCAAAATTTGAAGAAAGTGAAATAATGAACTGATCTTTAGGCAAATTTTTTAATTTATTGTGTTCTTTTCCTGTTGTTTATTTCGTACTCTACATGAACTTTAACTCTTTGAAGATGACATGTAGTGTCATGGTTCCTCAGCTCTCCCTGGCTGACGTCATCAGGTTTTCTCTTCCTGATGTTGTCTGGGCGGGACTCGTTCTGGGTTCCCACCCTTGCCTCTACATGCCTGAGGAAACCACCCCACCTGTCTCCAGTGATCTCATCGGGAGCCACTACTAATCTGAACTTTGTTGAACCACCTTGTTAGTGAAGCCCTGGCTCTTTCTACTCGTGTTTTGCTTCGAAGATACTTACCATGTGTTTTTCTTTGTACATACCATGCCTGGATTCCCTCCCTGGAGCCTGACTGAGTTGTGAGAGAGTGTATTGAGCTGAAGAGAGTTGGATCCCTGGAGGCCCATTCCCCTTGCATGTTGTAAATAGCATGTTTTGGTGACCATTGAACTAAACACGCTGTACTCTGATTCATATGAGTCCTGCTCTTGAGTCTACTCCTTCCGGTATCCGTGACACGTAGTGTGCATAGAGGCTTTGTCTGGTCTCACCTGACTTGCTGGTTTGCACATGCAGATCAATCACTCTCCACCGGTTCATCCAACCACTCTTCATTAGATGACTGTCTAGTGTTTATTTAAAACTAAATTCTCCTTAAGATTTCAGCTGTCTTTCTCTGTAGACCTACCTGTGGTTTTGCTCTTTCTGCTTCAAATCTCTTCCCTTGAGCCATCACCAACCTTTTTTCCCTCTGTCTGCATTACCCTGCCTAGTCTCTCTACACCCCTTTCTGACTGGAATAAGTCAAGGTCTCTTAAACCCTTTTAATTATTCAAAATGTGGTACCATGTATGTGTGTCAATTAGCATCTTATTCTTTGCTGTTCCCATCCTTTATCGTGCTTACGCCATAAATTTTGCAGTATTCATATATTGCAGCAGCTGTCCAACCCACTAGACTTCATTGTGAAATAGCACTTATAGGACAAGCTTAGGAAAATAGCCAACAAACAACTAGATGCTCATGTGGAGCTACACTGAATGAATCAAATGTGCAAAGCAGAGACGAGCAGCAGCGTGTGAAATGAAGCCAGCACCTGACGCTTAGCTGACTGAATTGGTTAGAGAGCTAAATCTTAAAGGGCTGAGTGAACAGCATGACTACTCATCTGTAACTGTCACCAGGGTTTTTCCCCACCAAAGAGGATTTTGACTTTTTTTCTTTCGTGGCTGCCCTAACATTAAATTAACAAGCTACTTAAAACTGGCTCGTAACTGATTTGCTTCATCAATCCAAGCACTCCAGAATTACTGGGTCTACAATTAGTTTTTTTTTTTCTTTAAACGAGCATTTGTTTATGATCTTAGTGTTCAGGTTTAAATGTCTAATAATAATCTGTAATTGGCACCTGTGCGCTCACAAATATTCTTAAGTCATAGACATTTTTATGATTATTTCCACATGATGCTTCAGCTCTTAAAATCACAGGAGCCATATCATCTCTTTTCATTTAATTATCAGAGCTGATTTAACACTCACATTTACAAAGCTGTGCATCCTGCAGAGTTAATTTCCCCTCAGAACTATTATAGTGTCAACTGTGAAAAACTTGTGTTTTGATTAACACTTTTCAGCAGTGCCACTAATATCATCTGCTGTTAAAACTAGGAAATGCATCTGTGATGCTTCTGTTTGCCTTTTAAGACAAACAGGTTTCATCTATTACTAGTTATATTTAGATTAGAGGTACAAAGGTTTAGTTTTAGTAAATGTCAGACTGCAGAGAGTGATCATTTGTGTAAATGGAATATTAGAGAATAGATTCATTAAAACAAGTCTAACATAATTTCATTTCTGAAAGAGGAGATTGCATCTGTGATTCAGTGTCTGCGGCGTGCAGGTGTGAAGTTTGCTGCATGGCTATAACAGAAAAATGTCTGTAACGCACTTAATCGAGGCTGTGTTACTTTAACACCACAATCTAACAGGAGATGTTATTGTCCAGGAGGGCATTGAGGGTAGTTTAGTTTTCCCACTATAGTACTATCCTCACATAGTGTTTCTTTCAATGTCCTTCTGCTCCATTAAAGACTTAAAAGACCTGGGTGACCTTCAATTTCCAGCTTCTGAATTCAGCTAAAGCTGAGGATATTGAACTCTGTATTAAAACTGTTATACAATATGGGGTCTAACCAGACACTTACTCTGGATGGCATCATCTTGGCCTCCAGTAACACTGTGAGGGAATCTTGGAGTTGTTTTTGACCAAATATGTCCTCTAATGTGTATATTAAACAAATATGTAAGATGCTTTCTTGCATTTTTGCAGTATCTGTAAAATTAACAATCTGTCTCAGACTGATGCTGAAACTAGTTCATGCATGTATAACTTCTAGGCTGGACGACTGTAATTCATTATCATCAGGATGTCCTAAAAACCTTCACTTCATCCAAAATTCTGCAGTGAGAGTACGGACAGGGACTAGAAAGAGAGAGCATTTCTCCCATATTGGCTTCTCTTCATCGTGTTAAATCCAGAAACACACTGACATACAAGGTCTTGAATAATCAGGGCTCATCTCAGCTTAAAGACCCCACAGTACAACTCCTGCATCTAATACACTGTAAACACTGCAATAGTTACACCTTTTGGCACATGCTCTTTTCTACTCTGTAATATCCTTGTCAATATTCTTGATATTTGAATCATACTTGAATCTCCTCTGTTGATTTTTGATATTTATAATTGAGTGATTTGTATATGTTAGTGCTACTTCTTAAATAAGATAAGATAAAACTTTATTAATCCCTCGGGTGGGTTCCTCTGGGAAATTCAGTTTCCAATAGCACAGCACCGACAGAAGCTACAGAACGTGAGTAGAATATTATATATAAACACATATATAAATACAGAGACATATATAAACAAAATATACGATAGGGATAAATAGAATAAATAGGAATAAGAATACAAGGGAATTGCACATTTCAAGTATTGAAGTCTTGAAGTCTATTGCACCGTTGACTATTAACAAAAAGTATTGCACTTTTTGTTAATAGTCAAAAAGTGCAATACTTTTGCACATGAAGAGAAGAGGCACTACAGCTTAGTTGTTCCCCCCTCCTTTGGCCTCCTGTCTCCCCTCCCTCTCCCCTCCAGAGAGGAGTTAAACAGTTTGATGGCGTTTTTAAGTCTGTTGGTTCTTGTCTTTGGGAGAAGCAACCTGTCACTGAACAGACTCCTCTGGTTGTTTATGGCCGTGTGCAGAGGATGCCCAGCATTGTCCATAATGTCCAGCAATTTTTTAGTGTCCTTTTCTCTGCCACTGACACCAGAGTGTCCAGCTTCATGCTGACCACAGAGCCAGCCTTCCTGATCAGTTTTTCCAGCCTGGATGAGTCCTCCTTTCTTGTGCTGCTCCCCCAGCACACCACAGCATAGAAAAGTACTCCAGCAACCACTGACTGATAAAACATCCTCAGGAGCTTCCTGCAGATGTTAAAAGACCTCAGCCTCCTGAGGAAGTACAGTCGGCTTTGGGCTTTTTTATACAGGTGCTCTGTGTTGCATGACCAGTCCAGTTTGTTGTCCACCCACAGCCCGAGGTACTTGTACTTGTTGACCACCTCCACCTCCTCCCCCTCTATTTGAACTGGCAGTGGACCTTCTCTGTACCTCCCAAAGTCCACAATGTGTAAAATCTGTAACATATTACATGTTACTGTTACTGTCTTGGAGCAACTGTAACCCACATAATTTCCTCAGGGATGAATAAAGTATTCTGATTCTGAGTACCGTGTACTTCACTCTCACACTGCAGGCTTACTTGTGGTTCCTGGGATATTTAAAAGTAGTTTCAGGCCCCTCCTCTGTGGAACCAGCTCCCGGTTTTGAAAGTCAATCTCTACTTTAAAGATTATCAAAAATTAAAGTTTTAATCCTACAGCATAAAGCTGGATCAGGTGACCTAGAATCCTCCCTTAGTTACGCTGCAATGTGCCCTAGGCTGCTGGGCGCTTCCCATGATGTTTCTTTAACTTACTGTGTTTATACACTCCGCATTTAATCATTAGTTATTTTAACTTCTCTGTCCTTCAAAGTGTGACTTTTGCCATGTGTTTACAAATTGGATTGTATTGAGATTTTACACAGACATTTATTTTAATGTAATAACAGCATAACAACATAACAAAAGCATTTATGATCCTGTGAAATATCTCAACATCTACGATACAAAACTTTGATCAAATCATGATCCCCAAGAGGATGGAGGTATTACGCTGACTTTTCCTCCAATGCCTTGAGATGAGATGAAGATTTGTCATTTTGACAGAAAAATCATATTAATTAATATTTTGTTTACATTTGGATTCCCAAATTCCACTGTGTCTCCTCACTTGGTGTTTGAGAATATGTTTCACTCCTGCGGTTTGCTTAGAAATCCAAACATCACCTAGGTAAGTGTGAACATGAGTAGTGTCAAGGTTGAAACCGTGCAGGCTGAAGCTGTGAAACAGTGCTATCGCCCAGTTATTATAGCCAAAGTAAAGTGCAGCTTTTTCCCTCATAGTGATGCTCTTAGGAGTGTATACAGTACATACTGCACTAAATGCATTAAATGTCTCCAAAGGACAAAATAATGTGAAGCAGTGAAGACCCATTTGTTTCCCCTTGTGTTACTTGCATTGCTTGCTATCGCTCAGAGGCCTGTTATCCATGTGTGTAAAGGAATACAAGGCCAGTACACAGCAAAACATACTAAACAACATTTTGTTTGTCAGCTTTCTTTTTAATTTTGATGAGACGGGTTCGATATATTCTTCCTGACAGAATAGGAGTGTGTTACTAGTTAAGTCCACACAAACAGACGTATTGAAGCTGTTGCAGATCCAAGGCCTTCTAAAATTGACTCCATCACTCTGTTTGGTCCTTAATCCAATGGACAAGCATCTGTTCAAACATTATAGTAAATGTTTTGTTTGTTTGTTTGTTTTTTGGCAGTGTCATGCATGGTTTTACTTTTGATTCAAATGTTGTACAACAGTAATACAAAGGCAAAACTGCCATTGCTGTTATAAAAGTTTCCAACTTCAGACCAAAGTTATGGTTGGAGTTCAAGATCAATTCCTTATCCAGTCTCAATGAAGCTTTTAATTCCAGCATGTATAGTTCAAAGATAAAAAGGGAAGGAATTCAGAGAATCATTGTTCTTCAGTTAGTTTTAATGCAGGTAGATGAAGTCATTTTAACAGCATGTGCAACCTGAACATATGTTTGGCTTATTAATGACTGATATGCTGAAATAAACTGACCTTTACCCCTGAGATTTCTCAGGATTTCTCATGGGGAAGTCCTGGTTAAAATTAGTGACCTTAATGAGCTCGTGCTGTAGTAGAAGACAAATTTGAGACCAAAAGTTTAACTGGAGCCTGAATTTTCAAAACTTCTGAAATCAGCTAGATTGTTCTACTAGATCAGATTCAGCACTCCATTGATCCATAAGAACAAGGTTTATTGATAAACTGTTAATGTTATATTTATGGGTCTTGATATTTTTGAAAGTCTGAGTCCAAGTAATGATAAAACTAGGAGCGTCAATTCTTAAAATGTATATATAACATTGTCCTGACAAAAAATAAAATCAGGAAATAATAATAAATCAACTTCATTCTTTTTTGTCTTTGCTTTTTTGTATGATGTTATACACTCCAGCCAATTTTTGCAAAATAAGAGACAGTAGATTGAACTACTATCAAAAAATCCCCAACTTTTTAGATTATCTGCTACTTAAGTTAGAGGTCATATCTCTTTTTAATGATAGTCTGATGTTAAAATATCTTTAGGTTTCTGCAGTTCCCTAGTTTTTCTTGTCTCAAGTGAATGGAAAAATTCAGCTTTACAGCACCGACAATGCCGACATATAAATATGTTTTTATTTTATTTGTTTGTTTGTTTTTAATAGCGGTACGTAAACAAAATAAAATCAAAGTTATCTTTAAGTTAAAGTGACCACTTCCTTAAGGAATTCTGTTTTCATATCATATGTAACCTGGGTGGTGCCTGTAAAAAATCAATGCAATTTTAGTGTCAGTGGGATATGAAAAAGATATAAATTTATACTTTAATTGCACCTGTGGATATACAGTGCTTAAACGACAAGATCAGGGCTTGAGGTTAGATTGTGAGCATTCATATATAACCGGCTTCTCTCTCACACACACACTTTAAAATCTCACTGTAATTATCATGCTTCTCTCAAACACCGTCTCTGCATAATCCCTTCTCCTGTAGACTGATGTGAATTAATTTCTAATATAACAGAATAAAAATGTAAGTTAAGCTTATGTTTTCATGGACTTCCTGAGATATTCTTGCACAAACACCACTGGCAGCTTCATCAGCCAGATTTGCTATGGAATGAGGTGAAACCAAAGCAATAAAGGGCATTTATGTGGGGTGTATCCCCCTTTTTTTCTCAAAATTGCAAAGTTCTGGCAGACACACAGAGTGTGATAAGAGAGTGATACATGTAGAACTGAAGCACGGCTCTTCAGCAAAGACCATTAAGTGTGCACAATATTACAAAAGCCCTGTAATGTAGAACTAGGACATCTTTTGTAGATTGCTTTCTTTCGACTACTTTCCAAGTGTGACACTTTTGAAACATCCTCTCTAGGCAGGACAATTACCATAAAATAAGATTTAGTTATTCCACTTTTAAAAAGATATGGGGAAAAGGAAAGCTGTGAAAAATTTGCTACTGAAATTTCCTACTGCAAAACTAAGATCACTTCATGTGCTTTACTCAATTTGTTGGAGCTGAATGAGAGTCTGTCACTAGAGTAAATTTCCCATAAAACACCCCAGTAATAGTTTATTATTTTTAATGTGTTCTCCAGTTAAATAACTTGAACCTGTCACAATATATAGACATTTTACATTTTGTATTTAGTATAGTTAACACAAGAAAATGACCATCAGTGTTGGGAAGGTTACTTTTAAAATGTATTCCATTACAGAATACAGAATACATGCCCCAAAATGTATTCTGTAACGTATTCAGAATACGTTACTCAATGAGAGTAAGGTATTCTGAATACTTTGGATTACTTAACATATTATCATGCATTTTACAACTACGCGAATGTACTATTGCTGTGATTTATTACTATTACTGAAGGTCCGCGGCTCCGAACCGTAGTAAAGGGACCTCTGGCTAATACGGGTTCCGTGTCGGGCTCGTAGCCGAAAAATAGCTTTACTTTGTTGTCTGGGTCAACTCTGCTTGCGAGAGAGAGAGAGAGGAGTTGAAAGGCTGCTCCAACAGAACTTATTGTTTCGGAGGAAAACACGAACACAGCGTACAGTCGAGTCTTAATAGCTTACTTACTACTTACTACAACTGGGCTCGTCAGGCACTCTTCTTGGCTGCAGTGGTTATTATTATATTTACATGCTTCCAGCTCCCGTTTCATTCTGCATTCTGCCTATTAGCTTAGCACAACAACAACAAAAAGAGCGAGAGCGTCACCCTGTAACCATGGCAACCGCAACGCTGCCGCCTGGAACAACAGAACGTAGCTGTCAAACAAAACCCAAACAGTCCTGACCCGCCACAATATGAAACAGGGAAGTACCGCCGTGTAATCCATTTATTTCAACAAAGTAACTGTATTCTAAATACCACCTTTTTAAACGGTAACTGTAACGGAATACAGTTACTCAGATTTTGTATTTTAAATATGTAACGGCGGTACATGTATTCCGTTACTCCCCAACACTGGTGACCATGATAAGTGTTTTGAAAGAAATATTAATTTTAAATAGAGTCCAAACTGAGCACTAGGACTATAACTATCAGTTGTTTTTCAATTTAACTTATTAATCGTCATAAATTGTGAAAAAAAATCCATAAACATTTTCCAGAGTTCAGAGTGAGCTCTTAAAAGTAATTTATGCAACATGACATGTGAAGCATTAAAAATTCAGGATATGCGTATTGATGTTATAAAATCTACACCTTCCCTTATATTCCTTGTTATGGTGAGTCTGAAAATATGTGCACATATAAACCTGAACCCAACTCTAAAGATCTGTTGGAAAAGTTTCCTGCACTGTTGAGAGATGTCTCTGTGTGTTCAGTATAGAGATAATAAAGAACAATGGATTTTTAGTGCACAGGGGAACAATAGAAGAGAAGAAAAACAGTGTGCAGACAGTATATTCTACATCATCTCTGCTGGATTTCAGTATCTAAACAAAACAGTGTTAGTTTTAGCCTGACCACCAGGCATTTTGGAGTTCATCCAGTGGCTTTGAAGGCGGTTTTATGCACCCGCAGGTTAGAGAATTTGTCACAAACCATAGAACCATGTAATCTGTTCACAGAATTTTCTTACCAAGCCTGAGCTGTAAGCCTGCCTGACCTGAAACAATTCCATTGCCTATTCACGTGCAAAGAGAGTGTGCTTGTTTACTGAGTGTAGACAGTTCATGTGTGGTGGATGTGTCTGACACTGCCAACACTTAATAGTCTCCAGCCACAGTGCAGTCCAGTGACAGAATCCCTTCCAGTAATTTATGAGGTCAAATTAAAACATGTATCCTGTGAAAAGAAAACAGATCAAATAAATTTAAGAACTACTTAGTGAAGTTATGATAATTGTACATTTGAACACTTGAGTCTCAAGGCAATTTAATGGCAATTTAAATGTTTTTACTAAAGGATTATCATTTACATGTGCAACCACAATATTTGGACATCAACTCACAGCTCACACACAGGTTATTCTAATGTGTGATGTACAGAAAGAAAATTGAAAGTGTTTTTGTCACTGGTTGGCTGTATTGTACAAACTAGAGAAAGTTTAAACTCAGTTCAAGAAAGCTCGCATTCATATCCAAGACAAAGTGATCCATTTGTAGTGAAATCTGACCGCTACTGTTACCGAGAGGTGACGGAGAAGCGTAAAGTAACATAACCAAAAGTAAATTCTCTCTCATTTTAATTTCTGAAACTCTAGGAACCAAACGTAAGCAGGCATTTGGAGAAAGTTGTCTATAGGGATAATATGATATTATGACTTATGTCTTTAAATTATGATAGAACCTGATTATTCAGGATTTTGTATATAAATTTCATTTTAAATTTAACTGAAATTTTCTGTCGTTCGAGTCACAGTTAACGGTGTTTTAGATCAACTAAAAGCTTGTTTTATTCAATCCAATGCAATTTTATTTAAACAGCACCAAACCACAGCAGCAGTTGCTTCAATGTGGTTTTAGGTAGAGCAACAATGACTGAGGCTCAAAGTAAAAATATCTAAGTATTTCTTTTTTGTTTTCAGCTACACTCTGAGGGAAGATGTTCCTCATTTTAAAAATATTTTTCAGGCTCTTTTTTTTTATAATATTGCCAATGTCAGAATAAAAGTGCACATCGTGGTCAAAATGGCCTCCAATGTTCCCCAGAGAAGTGCTGCAGGCAAAGTAACGCCCATCCACAGTAAACTAAACATGTTAGACACAATCTTTCAGTGGTTTTCAGGATCAAATAGAGTAAATTTAATCTTTAAAAAGTAGAAAATCTTTAGATTTTTTTTTTAAATAACACTGCATAACAGATGCTTATATACTATAAAATGTATCATTTGTGTGCTCTAAAAGAAAAATCCTCTTTTGGCATACTTTGGTACTTTGACTGCTAAGGTATAAGTTCTGATCATTAAGAACTTTGTATGTGAAAAAAGGGGATTTAAATTCAATTCTAAATGAAGGGGAGGGGGCAAAATATGAGAGTCAGGCTTTATGTCTTTAGGACATGCCTTTACTTTAACCAACTAAGTTATGTTATGTGGTATCAAAGATAAAAAGAACTGGGTAATATCTACACATGAATGGAAACATATCTTCTAATTGCATTGCTTATGGGAAGCATATATAACATGAAAAGTAGCACTTGGAATCCTGGATCAGAGGCCATGAAAGCATCATTAATCTTCACTGGTGCTGTTTCTCTGCTTTGATGTATACCATATACTGACTGAAACTTTTTAAATGAACGAATGTCTTGGCAAATGTTCACATTTGTTACAATTATTTTTAAATGATTCTAATATTAGTTAAAAAAAAAAAAATCTTTAAAGGTGTCCTCATGGCGAACTTTGGTATGTCGCCTATTCATAAAGAGAGATAAAACATTTCACTAGCTGGGCCCACGTCCTCATTTAAGGTTTGACAGCGTTTTAGTAGGGAAAGATGAATGCTTGGACATGATTTGAGCTGCGGTTTGGGGAAGGCCTTGAAGGGGACTGGCGACGGCTCCCGGGCCTGGCAGATCCCCATGTACTAAATATAAGTGAAGAAGTTAAAGAATTGAGAGCAAGGAGGGAGGGAGGGTGAGGCACGTAAACGAGAATGAACAGTTTGCAGAACTGGGGGGAACCTATATAGAAGACAACCGGAAGGAGCGTGTTTGGAGGCGTGGTCCCGCTCCTGAAATTCCGATACATAATCTCCAATTAATATGGGTGTTAATTAATGGTAAGACATTGTGGTAGAGATGAGGTTTAATAGACATTGAAAAGTAAGTATTGAGTTTGGCTCATGGAGAGATCAATAGGACAGATTCATTCTAAATAAAGATCAGCAGTTTCTAAACCTTCAGTGTTTGATGATACAACTGTGACATCTGTGGGAAGGCTGTGATTATTTATTCTTTCTATAATGAGTCACAGCGGATCGTTTCCCTCCATCTCCGTTTATCCCTAACATCCTTCTCTGTAACAAAAACCCTCTGCATGTCCTCCTTCACTACATCCATGAATCTTCTCTATGGTCTCCTCTTTTCCTCCTGCCCTGTAGCTCCATGTTCAACGTCCTTCGTCCACTATCCACATCCCTCTCTCTCCAAAACGCTCCACCTGAGGTGTCCCTCTGATATATTCGTTTCAAATCTTGTCCATCTTGACCGTGCTGATCATTCTCAATGAAAATTTTAAAACCTGCAGCTTGGGCTCTTTTCTTTTAGTCAGTGTCATCATCTCCAGTAGGTCTTGCTGCAGGGGTATCCAACTCCAGGTGTCCTGCAGGCTTTAGATGTGTCCTTGATCCAAAACAGCTGATTTAAATGGCTAAATTACCTCCTCAACATGTCTTGAAGTTCTCCAGAGGCCTGGTAATGAACTAATCATTTGATTCAGGTGTGTTGACCCAGGATGAGATCTTAAACCTGCAGGACACCGGCCCTCGAGGCCTGGAGTTGGACACCCCGTCTTCTTGCAATCTTTTAAACCTTCTCTTTCACTCTTACTACAATCCTTGTGTCACAAATCACCCCGATACTCATCTCCACCCTCCCCACCCTGCCTGCACTCTCGTCTTCCCCTCTCTTCTGCACCGTCCTTTGCTCTGGATAGTTGATTCCAGGTATTTAAACTCACCACCTTCTTGCAGCTTCACTGTTACAACTGTCTCCTTCTCAGTCACACGCATGTAGCCTGTGTTACTTCTACTGATTTTCTCTCCAGTGCATACCTCCACCTCTCTAGGCTCTCTTTCAACTGCTTCTTACTCTCACAGTAAATCACAATGTCTCCATCTCATAGTCCACAAACACTCCCGCCTGACCTAATCTATCAGCCTGCCCATCACCACTGCAAACAAGAAGCTCAGAGCAGATGCCTTATGTAATCCCACACACATATTGAGCCCATCTGTCATTGCTACTGCACACCTCGCCACTGTCTACTGTCCACATGCATGTACATATCCTGCAACACCCTCACATACTTTTCTCATACTCCTGACTTTTTCAGCATTGTTCCTCTCTTGGCATCCTATCATATGCTTTCTCTAGATCCACAAAGACTCAGTGCAACTCCTGACCTTTTCTACACATCTGCATCAACACTCTCAAAGCAAACATTGTGTTTGTAGAGCTCTTTCACAGCACGAAGCCACACTGCTGTCTGTCATTATTTTCTCCCTTAACGTAGCTAGAGAAACTCTTTCCAGTATTTTTATAATATCATAGCTCATCAAATTTATCCCCCTGTAGTTACTACAGTTTTGCACATCACCTTTGCTCTTGACAATCAGTATCAGTAGACTTCATCTCCATTCCTCCCACTCTCTAACATTAGGTTAAATAACCACTGTCATATATCAACAGGCAGTCCACTCATCTTATTCATAGCTCCTTGCCAACTGTACTCCATCCATCCCGCCACTTTCGCTCTTTGACTTTCCACATTTATTAGCTCCTCAAAATACTCTTTCCATCTTCTCAACACATTCTCTTCACTTGTTAGTACATTTCCATCTCTTCCCTTACTCCATTACTCTCACCTGCTGTACATCCTACTCAACTGCCACAAGTCCTTTTAATAATCTTACTGTATTTATTTTTTATCATAAGATCCTTTATACCATACCATACCATACCACCTTTATTTATAAAGCACTTTAACATAAAACCAGAGTTCAAAAAGTGCTGTACATGCTAATAGCATAAGTAAATAAAAATTAAAATGAGATAAGATAAAATAAATAACTAAAAAACTAAAATAAATTGAAACATGTTAAAACAAATAGAGTCAACCCCTCTAATCAATGCCAAAGGCTTCAGCGAATAAATATGTTTTAAGAAGACTTTTAAATTCAGAAAGAGAAGAGGCCTGCCTAACATGCAAGGGTAGATCATTCCACAACTTTGGAGCAACTACAGCAAAAGCACGATCACCTTTAAATTTATACTTAGTTTTCGGTACCTTAAGGAGCTGCTGATTGGCGGACCTAAGGGAACGGGCAGGTGTATATGGTTGTAGTAGCTCCGAGAGGTAGGGGGGGGGGGGGCCAGGCCATTAAGAGATTTAAAAGCAAATAAGAGAATTTTAAAAACAATCCTAAAATGTACAGGTAGCCAGTGGAGTGAACTTAAAATTGGGGTAATGTGCTCAGACTTTTTTGTTCCAGTTAAAAGACGTGCTGCAGCATTTTGCACAACCTGCAGGCGCCTAATGGACGCATCACTAACCCCAAAATAAAGTGCGTTACAATAATCCAGCCTAGAAGTAACAAAGGCATAGATTACTGTCTTTATGATGGCCTGGATGTCTAACTTGATGCTTTGTGTTTCCATGAGTGGTGCAAAATCTATTTGAAATGTGAAGTGTGCTGTTGATATACTGTGCTCTCCATTAAATGAGCTAGGCTTAGTCATTTAATGGATGATAATGAATTTATTTATTTTTCCTCTGCTACCTTTACTAGAATTAGGGTAGACTGCTCTTTACACAGAACTTGTCTTGTCTTGTAAAAAAATATATTAAAGTGTTTTAAGCTTTTCTAGGTGTCACTACAGGTGAAGAGAAGAGTGCATATAAGAGACAAAAAATCTATTAAATGTTTCTTTGTTGAATCACTCTCTTTGACTGACAGCACAATATGGAAGCCGTTTTTTGTGAAGAACTTTATATAAAAATGTCAAAGTGACATTTTATTGCATCCCTAATGTGTTCCTTGAGTGTAAAATAGTGAATAACTAAAAAGACGGCTTCAGACATGTCGTCATCCTGCACTCAGCTTATTTCATCTGGGATGCTGTTTATTCTCGACCACAAATGTGTCTGAGCATAGACTCTACATCCCCGTGTGTGTGTGTGTGTGTGTGTGTGTGTGTGTTTGTGAGAAAGCGACTACACAGCAGATGAATAATTTATTAGCCCTTCCAGTAAGATTTGTCTGTCATTATTTTCTCCCTGTAACAGAATCTTATACATAAGTGCTCTCTGCACATAACCACTGACTAATTATTTTTTGCTTTATGTGTTTATGATTAAACCTTTTAGCAAGTTTCCCGCTTTCCTGAGTTGCATCTGATGCTGTTTAAATAACTCTCAAAGTTCAACATATTAGTTTAAAGCAATGCATTCATTTCAATTAATTGCTTTCTTGGGAAAAGTGCAAGTTTTAGTCTTCTCTTTGGGGATCCGCTATTGTGTCATATTTATACTATTTAAGTCTCCAAATCTGGGCAATTTGTTGTTGTTTTCAGTGCATTCAAATTTGTTTAAGAAGAAGAATTTCAAAATACCTTATGATCCAGGGCCAGACAAATCTACAAATGACCACATCCTAAGTGAAATATTAAGAATGATCATTTATAGGGCTTTAAATCTCACTGGGAATGTAGGCACTGTACTGTGGGGGAGGCTGTGCTCAGATTGGGTGACACCCCCAGGGAGTTGCACAGCATTTATAAATTATTCAGGTAAGACAACAGTGACAAAGAAATCATATTTCCTGGAATATAAGACATAAGCCAGGAGACCATGTTTTCGATCGAAGTCTAGGTGTCTTACCTTGAGTTCAACTTATTATTTATAGACTCTGTACGGATAGTCTCAGGTGGCTTTCAGTTGATGCCTGCACTTCACTGCTACTTTTGTGGTTGTTCCACACAGACTATATATCAATACGCAATTCTTTTTGTCCCAAGACAGACGTGACCATATTTGAAGAAGAAGGACGAGTGCTAAGTCATCTTCTGATACTAACTCAGGTATCAAGGCCTGCAAATTGCATCATATATCTGCTACTTTTTGCATGAGCCTTAAGATAATAAAATGGATGAGTTTGTACCAATTTTTTATTTGTAACATTAATACTATTAGCATCAGCTAGGAGAAGCTAATATTCAGAGGTGCAGGCCTGTAAAGGTGTTCATTTTTGCTCTAAAGCTTTGAATTTTAACCGGCAAGTCAAAGGGGAGGTGCCAATGTGACATGAATGGTTGTCTCTCTCTTTGTGTTAGCCCTACAACAGCCTGGTGGACTGTCCAGGGTGTAACTTGATATTTCCATTTTCTCTGTTGCAAAACATTCTTATTGCTTCTGTTTCTACTAACATGATTCAAGACTTGGGAAATTGCTGCTTGAAATTTAAAACAAAAGGTCATAAATTGCATCAATTTCATATCTATCATTATTACAACTTTACATTTTCAGTCTTGCTGAATTTATTTGAACCAAGTTTATTAAAGATGCTCTGCTCAGACCTGCTGTTTAGACTTAATGAGGATGTGTGTGGTGGGGAGACCCGTGTAAGGCGGGATTATCAACCTGGCAAAGCTGGGAACGTGCCCACGGCAACAGGACTCCAGGGACTACAAAAGTCGCAGGCTTACTTTTTGAAAATGTGTTTGATATGTATACTCCACTAAAGCACAGGCTCCACTGTGATGATAAGAGCCTCAAGGTAGAACCTGATGTACTCTCCTCGTGTAGTTTGAAAACATGTAGTTAGTTTAGTGATATTATTATTCTTAAATGTCAAATCTGGTGTTCGGTAGTATTTAGGAACTGAAATATGCTGCACACTAAGAGGATGCAAAGAAGAGGAGGAAGACCTCATATGTCACATGGTTGTTGGCGCCAAGACGGGCTGAGGACTTCAGAGCTTGCTGATCTACTGGAATTGCTCCACACAAGCATCTGTAGGGTTTACAGAGAATGATCTGAAAAAGAGAAAATGTCATCTGGGCGAATTCGTCTTGTTGTCAGAGGTCACAGTATCTTCCATTCCCCAATTTTGGACAGAGAAATAAATACCATCGCCTAGAATAAACCAATAACTGCAGCTGCGAGCTGTCAAGATGATTTCTTTCTGGTGTAAAAGTGAAATTTTAAAATATGATTCTATGAGGACTGACTGACGTTTGGAGAAAGACTCGAGTAGCTATTTGAGGCTTTATTTTCGTTACTGCTTAGTCGTCAGCATGTAAGAATATATTAGAATATAGCTCAACATTGGTGGACACAAAATCATGACTTTGCCCACTTTCACAGAAGGTATGTGTTACTTCTCTTTATAAATCAGGTTGCTTTAGCCACCACCTCAGCCGACCCGACATGGATAGAACTCTGATGTAGGAGCGAGGCTTATTTGTTGCAATATGCCCCCACATTATCAGTCACAGAACAGGGTTGTGTGTGTGTGTGTGTGTGTGTGTGTGTGTGTAAAGCCAAGAGTATTATTGACAGGCTGGATTTGGCTCTGAGACAAAGACAGAATTCAAAGGCTTTTGAGTCAAAGTGCTAGCCAGGGTGGGATTTAGGAGAGGAGGACAGAGTGAAGATGGGAGGTTTGGAAGAAGGGAGGAAGGTGAAGGTTGGTTTATGTATTATTTTTAGACTTTAGGAGGACATGAATCGGTCACGAGGACATGCAGAGGCAATCTTGGTCAGGTGAATAAATATGTTTGTTTTTTTTTTACTAAAGATGCTGAGAAAATGCCAGAAATACAAAAACTGAAAAGTGATACACAGCTGTCTGTATGCTGTTAATTAAAATGAGCATAACGTTAAGCCAGAAAATGCAAAATAAAGTTGTGAGATCTGACTCAGATGCTCCTACCTGTGAACTTCTCGCCCACCACCTCAGCACCCATCTGTGCTGTCACTGTAGGGGTGGGAGAGTGACTGATCTCTCCCTGCTGGTTTTTATTTTATTTTTTATTATTACTATTTTTCTCTCTCTTTTTTTGACTGCAAAACAAAGCCAACACAAAACCTTCAAATATTATTGTTTGACACTGTATACGTTTTCATGTTTGAGGTTTGAAGTGTCTGAAACCCCCAAAAAGTAGGAAAGCTGTAAATATTCAAACAGACACAGAGTTGACTTTCCTACACAGAAACTTCTTGTGATTTTTCTTTTCTGTGTTTGGTGTAGAATCCAGAGATTCTAGGAAGTATAAAATGAAGGTTGGGAAGAGTTCAGTGTTTTTATAAAAGTGTTGTCATGACCAGGTTTCTTGACATTACGGTGTAGAAATACACTTTCAGGAGGAAATACTTGAGATCAAAAAGAGAAATGTTAAAACACATGTTAAAACCTCGTAAAAATGTCCTAAAATTTCCCTGAAAAGCTGACAGGGACAAGAAAGTGAGAGCAGATTTCTCCTATTTTTACTTCCTGTTAAATCCAGAATTGAATTCAAAACCCTGCTCCTCACATACAAGGTCTTAAACAATCAGGCTCCATCTTATCTTAATGACCTTTATTGTCACGGTCCTGGGTCTGTGACCCAGTGTGTTGAGTTGTTTATTATTTATTTGTGCATTATTGCTGTCTGTGTTTTGGTTTTGTATTTCCAGATCCTAGGTTTTGGTCCCCTTGCCCCTCGTGTTACTCTGTGCTCCTCCTTCTGTGTCTAGTCATCCCTGCCTGTGTTTTCCCTCTGTTCCGGTTTAGTCAGGTCTCTGTAAAGCCCGTGTCTTTGCATCTTTGTATGTGCATTGAGTTTCCTGTCTTATTGTGAAGGTCCATGTCTTATGTCAGTGTATTTAGTTTGCATCCTCCCTGTCTCGTCATGTCAATTAGGTTCAGCCGTGTCTCCCTCCTGTGTGCAGTTTCCTCCTTTCCCTATGTGTATTTATAGTGTGTTCTCTTGTGCTCGTCACTGGTCTGTCTATGTTACCTCCCTCTGTTATTCTTGCGTTATCTTGCATATCACCCCGCAAGTCATGGTGTCAGGTTTCTTTAGTTAGTTCTTCCCAGTTAGGTTATTTCTTAGTTCCTGTCCTTCACCTTGTGTCAATAAAGCTCACCCTTCTCATCTAAGTCAGTGCCTGCATTTTTTGGCTCCTTCTCTCACTCAACGCAGCTTGCCTCACTAGCCGTGACAAGTACCATATCACCCCATTAGAGCTCTTCGCTTTTGCACTGCAGGCCTACTTGTTGTTTCTAGAGTATTTAAAAGTAGAATGGGAGGCAGAGCCTTCAGTTTTCAGGGCCCTCTTCTGTGGAACCAGCTTCCAGTTTGGATTCAGGAGACAGACACTATCTCTACTTTTAAGATTAGACTTAAAACTTTCCTTTTTGCTAAAGCACATAGTTAGGGCTGGACCAGGTGACCATGAATTCTCTCTTAGTTATGCTGCAATAGGTGTAGGCTGCCGGGGATTCCCATGATGCACTGAGTATTTCTTCTTCAGTCACCTTTCTCACTCACTATGTGTTGAAAAACCTCTCCACATTGTTATTAATCTCTGGCTCTCATTTATCCTGTCTTCTTTCTCTCACCCCAACTGGTCGCCTCTTCCTGAGCCTGGTTCTGCCGGAGATTTCTTCCTGTTAAAAGGGAGTTTTTCCTTCCCACTGTCGCCAAAGTGCTTGCTCATGTGGGGTCATATAATTATTGGGTTTTTTCTCTGTATGTATTATTGTAGGATCTACCTTACAATATAAAGCACCTTGAGGTGATTGTTGTTGTGATTTGGTGCTGTATAAATAAAACTGAACTGAATTTAAAACATATGATCGTCCAGTTCTAAAGGTTTGTTCTTTCACAGGGAGAATTTTATGCTACTGTTTGGGGAAAAAACTCATCTGGTATGGCATCTAAATGATTTTTTTGCCACCGTTTCCTCTTATGCTAGATGTGTCAGTTGATATGCAACACCAAGGAGAGTACAGAGGATGTATTAGAGTATTAGAGAATGCTAATTTACAACTCTCTCTTATATATATATATATATATATAGTAAAACACTGCTTGGATCAAGACAGGATACAAGAGCAGGCTGTTTGATCTTCCTAAGGCTGCAAATAATTCTTCATGTCTCTGGCTTAATGTTTGGGTGCTTTGTATTGATTATCCTGACCAAAACCCTGACTCATATTGCTTAAATGCAATCCCAAACATGCGAAGAACCTGAAGCATGTGTCACTTTTTCATGCACACCTCACCTCTCTGTTATTCGAAGAATGCCTGCTCTTAGAGCCAAATATTTAATGTTGTAATGTTGGTTCCATGGTTGCATAGCAAAAAAAGGAGGAAGAAATCTCTATCAGAGACATGCTAAGGAATGGATAGTCATCTGCTGTGATTAGTTGGGGTGAGGGGAAAGCAGAGGGAAAAGAAGAGGATGCTGAAAGGTCCCATTTCTGAGGTTAGGAACTGTTGATACGAAGAGGTTAAAGGCGTGAAATAGTGGCATATAAATATAAGGGGAGTGAAGGAAAAGAGTAGGAGATGTGCATTAAAAAATTCCCCCTGCAGGCTGAGCCTATAGCAGCATAACTATGGGGTGGTTCAGGGTCATCAGATCCAGCCCTAACTAGATTTTATTCTGTCAGGTAAGTCCTTAAGCTTTGCTGCTCTTTAATATGAATTGCTTTTTAGCTGCACATCTTTTTTTAAAGTCCACTTCTGACCAGATTTCCCTGGTGTCCTGATATTTTCTGCTGCCTCTGAGCTCATGGAAAGTTTTTAAAGGAAAGGAAATTCACCAAATTTCACCAAGTTTCTTCAGCCCATCACTGTTTTCTCATTTCTGCAGAAACATCTAAGGGGCACATAGAGAAACGTCTGTCCTTGTCCAGGCCTTGCTAAAGAATAATGTAAATTCTTCAGAAAGCTTTTCAGCTTTGTTCCTCATAAATGGCTGCTACTGTGATTCAATCTAAAGATTACGCGTTTGTTCAGTGATAACTGTTAACCTTTAAACCCTGAAACAGCTACATTATAGACTAAGTGAATATGTTTTGTCTCCAAATTTTAAGTGATATATTTCACCTGTGGAATCTGCCGGTCATTCTATCAAAAAGCTTAGAATGTGTATCAAGAAATTCTCACCAACATCTCAAACTCTTTTGTGCAGTATGGCCTCAAAGGCTTTGATTGGTATTTGGTATTATGCAGGCCAAGTTAAGCTGTTAATTTTGAAGTGTAGTTTTGTTGTGTTGTCTTGCACAGCTGCTGAAGTTCCTCACAGCCACACGTACCACAAGGAGACAGGAAGCAATGAAATATTACTGTAATTCTGTGAATTGTGAAGAAGCAATAGTACAACACAAAGTGTGTGAAACAGGCAAGTGTAATATCCACATAGGTTTTCCATTTGAATAAAAGAGAGTGGAATATTTATTTTCTTAAAAGAAAATATTTTGTAAGGAGACAGAATCTTGATCCAGCTGGCAGTGTGGCATAAGAGGTTATGTATTAACTTCAAGGGTACCAGAATAGATGCTGTTAGGCAGCAGGGAGTAAAGACTAAAAACTTGCTGCTTAAAGACCAAAGAAGCCTTTTAAATTAGACATAGACATAGATATAGACACTCTTAGAATAGAAATGAAGTGTAAATAAATGTATACTTCCTAATGTGTAATGCTCCTAATGTGCTTTACAATATAAAATAAGACACAACAATTAAAATGGTATAAATAGATATAACTAAGTAAAAGAAAGCCAGCACAG
This sequence comes from Neolamprologus multifasciatus, assembly GCF_963576455.1. Lineage (NCBI taxonomy): Eukaryota > Metazoa > Chordata > Actinopteri > Cichliformes > Cichlidae > Neolamprologus > Neolamprologus multifasciatus. Next base: position 4,754,725 of record NC_140457.1, on the reverse strand, counting down.
ATAGGATTTAAGCTTCTTTTTGAGGTATCAACAGTGTCTACAACCTTCGAAGCACAATCTCCTTTTTGTTTTTAACCTGGACCAAGTACCACCAGCAAGTATTAATCGATTGACCTCAAAGACCTCGGAGTCACGAATGGATGTAGAAGTTCTCTAATACATGGAGACATCTGACCACAAACAGCTCTAAAGCCTTAACCAGAATCTTATATTGACCTGTAAACATCATGGGGAGCCAGTGTAAAGAGGACAGAGCTGGGATCACGTGGGACCTTTAGAGGAATAGGTGAGAAGCTTTGCAGCAGCATTCAGGACCGTCTGTAATCACAATCAGGCTGTGACAAAATGTTAAACAAGCATATGTAAAATACAACACCTCCAAATATTATGACGGACTTCCCACTTTCGAGTTTTGTACTGACTTTATAATCAGTTTCATGCTTTAGCACAATGTGATTGCTTGTCCCTGCTCAGGGTTTTGTGAGCGTGATATCAAAACAACCTATATATTAAAAAAAATATTTTTTTGACATTATGATATTCAAATTATAAATCTGCACTCATTGTGGGACTTTTCTGACAATCTGTCAGAACAAAGAAAGTGAGAATGTTGAATGTTCTCTCAGCTGCCTTCTGCTTGTACATAAACACTCGTGGGCCTTTCACCAAACATCAAAAACGTATTATTCTCTTTTATTTTTTTTATTTTTTTTTTTTAGCTTATTGCTTAGTGAACAATATATAAAATAAAATAAAAAACATAGCTTGAAATATTCAGTGCCAAATGCATGAAATAGCAATAAGATTATGACTTATTTTTGCTGAACTAAGTAGGACACTTGCTGTCTGATTAGTTGGTACAGACGTGACTGGTCTGCACACTTTCAGCTTTAGTTCAAGATGTTTAGTTCACAAAAGCAAAATTTAAACATTACAGCCATTTCTATAAATATGTCCTATTTATTTACATTTTTAATACTTAAATGTAAATGCGTTGTTCCATCTATTGAGATGCTCTCCCAGGCCATTACTGCAGCCACGTTTAGTTGCTGCTAATTTGGAGTCTCTCTCCTTTCAGTATCTGAAAACCATGCTCTCTTGTTGAGATCAGTTATCTAACTTGGTCACATGCCCTGAGAAACTTCTGCTACTTATATCAGTAGTCACATCATCAATAAACACTAGTAACCCTGTTGCAGTGACAGTCACACATGGGAAAATGTTGTCTGTCCTTCCTGTTCTTGAATGTAACCAGTTATTTGCACCTTGCTGTAAACCCTCTGTATTTCCATACATGAAGGTATCTCTTGATTGTTGACTTTGACAGTCACATGACCACTAACCTTCTCAGGAGTATTCTTGACTTGGTTAACTGAAGTGGAAGATCACAGAAATCTTGCCTTGCTCGTCTTGTCTGGTATTCCAGAGGCATCTGCTGTGCCTGAAGGATACACAGTGCTAAATGTAAACATAACAAAAGAAAGCTTTAATTTCAAGTTGAAAGAATAACAATAAATGTGTAAAACTGACACCAAATCCAAACTGGTGAAAGAAAACTGTTACTTTGACTGTACTGAACATTTAGCTGTCTTTTAAATAAACATCACACAGATCAAACGAATTCTTAAATCACAGATGTTGTGTGGAAGCTCTTCAAGGGAGTTTTTTAATTGAGTTCATATTTTTCTGCAATTAAGGTGTGATACAAACATAATACATTCAATAGCTACTTATCATCATAACTGAAAAACAATGTCCTTTTTTTCTAGATAGTTATATCACCTCAAATTGTGTACAAATATAGTCTTGCCATTGCAAGAGTAAATTCAAATACTTCTGGAGGGTATAGTTCAACTTTCTCTATTATATCAGGACTCCAAATTTTCCCAAATTAAAAGACCTGCATCTATGTATAGCCACTACTTTGTCAGCCTGGTTATTGCAGTAATCGCATTATTTTAATGACTCATGTCATTGTTAGCTAGGAGAAAAAACAGGAACATATATTTTTAACTACAACAAAAAATGATCGCGAGATTCTGAATAGCCGTCTGTGGCCTTCCCCAATTGTTTGTAAATGGGTGCTGCTGGTGTTAACTATAGAAAACAGGGCAAATGTGTCCTATAGTCAACATGTGGTTCAATTTAATGCAAAATATCCTGATTTAATTTTTTTGCCACAGAAATGTGACAGGTTGAAGGACTACTGCATATAAAACTGTTCAGTTAATACAAATTCATATCAGTTGATATAAGGACAAAAATGATGTAAATATGGTAAGAAAATGGTTAAGAGTTTATTATTTTTCATGTTATATTAATGGCTTTCATGTTATTTAAGAGAACTGCAATCTATACATCAGTGATCGGCTAGTAAGCCTTTTCTGGGATCGATTAGTAGTGCCTCTATTCTCCAATAGGGGGCTTTCGCGCGTTCTCCTCACTGCAATAAACTACTGCATGAGAGAAGCAAGTTATAATCACTCTTGTGATTCTTTTCCCCCTGTTTTCAGGTAAAAGTGTTTAAAAGTTGATATATTTCCAATGTGTACACTGTTAAGATATTTAAGAGGTAATCCTTCATTGTTTTGTAAGCTTTAGAAGCATTATATTACAGTTTTGTGCACATATACGTGGCGGTTTTGAGCTGTGTTTTGTACTGTGTAATGGCCATTAAGATAACTGCAGGAGCTAAAAATGCCGCGATTGTCAGCCGTTTTGTCAGGAAACCTGCTCAAGTATATGTATAGTAAGCACTTTAATATTTCGGTTTATTATTTAGTGTTTTTCTTCCACCATGTGACATTTAGCAGTACAGAATGTGAAACATTTCTGCTCATTTTGACTGCAATAAACTACTACATGAGAGACTCAAGTCACAATCACTCTCGTGATTCTTTTCCCCCTGTTTTCAGGGGTGTAACAGAAACACTGTTGCGTGTAGTTTCAAGACACTTCACTGTAAATTGGCTGTTTGACACCCAAATAGTTACAGGATTCTGAAGTTGGAGGAGTGGTTCCCAGTTTAAACCACATCAGACAGTAACAATCAGACACATTTCATTGAATTTACTTTTTTGTACTTTCTTTTGAATATCAAGAAGGAGAGTTTTAAAAAATGATGAAGAACATTTACAGTATGTATTGAGCTGAGATGATGCTGCAGTTTTCAGAGTTTCACTAACAATATAGAAACAGTTCAGCTCCTGTGACTGTTGCTCCACTGAGGATTCAACGTCTTGACAAGCGAAGGAAGATGAGAAGACGATCCAGACAATCCAGACTTTACCCCTTGGTAAAGGGGGTCTCATTTGTTTGTGAGAGCTTTGTTTTTCTGGTTAGCACTATCTATTTCTAGCGTCTGTGTCAGACAGAGATGGACAGAAAAGGAAGCAGAATTAGGAAAAAACCCACAGCAAATTAGAGGAGAAAAGTAAAGGTGGATGCAGACAGAACACCTGCTGGTTTGCTCTGAGCTATAGGTCAGTTTTAGGTCTCTCAATTTTTTACTACCTGTCTGCTGGCTGTAGTTTGACTGGCAGGATCCGCTCTCCCTGGAGCATCACCTGCCCTTAACTTGACTGACACATATTTGTACTTCTTTCACGTGTATTCTTTGTAACCACAAAGTTTATTTCATTATGTATCCCGTTACCCTAACACAAATCATCACCAGAAAAAATCCAGCCATAACCCTAACCTGAGACGAAGTCAGACCTCTGTCATTTCAAGGTATGTAAAAAAGGAAGGGTGAATTGCCTTCTCCTCAAGGTCAAAGCCTCAAAATGGTCCTCACAAAGGCAAGAAAAATATACACACACGTCTATTACAGTATGTCTTCTGAGCTTTGGTATTTTCTTTAATACCAGATACCTGAAGGCTCTTACAGTTTTCTTTCTCATTTTCCCTGGCCTTTTTTCCAATCCGAATTTAAATTGCAAAAAGTTTCAAAAGAAATAAATAAAAGGACAATGACAATGTGATGTGATTTTCACTTTAAATCCTGCTGGATTCAGTTGAGGGTCGAGTAAGGTGAAGCTAGGAGAGTAAAAGTAACAATTTAAATGGGCATTGTAATGATCACTTCATTAACCTTCAAAGATATTTAAAATGCAATCGCTGGAAAAAAGCTATAACGAGTAAGGCAAGGTTATAAGTATCTCAAGTGGTTGTGCTTTTAATAACCTGTTCTAGTACATCAAGTCTGATACTTTAAAAGCCCATATAGCCTGTATCTATTAATAAATAGGGGCTCAATCAATTTACCTCCTTCTATAGTAAATCTACAGTGATGAAAGTTTAAATCGTCAACTTTTAATAGTTCATGCAAAAAACTCAAGGACAGGACCCACTGAAAAATCATTAAAAGGTTTTGCTGAACACTTTGAGACTTACCTTTGCTTCCCACATGCATCAGTGAGCGTTACCTTTGTTCCAATGCGTTGTGGGTTCAGGTAATCAGTTATTGCTTTTACAGGGGAGGTTATGGGTGAATGTTCATTGCTTTGCACAGGCAGAGATGCAGGTAAGGGTACTCTGTTTCACCACAGCCTTGAGTGAAGGCAAGTGTTTCTTTAGAAGTACATATAAGTAAGGATTAAGAATCGTTGGTGATTGTAGATGAACACCAGGCATGCCAGTGAAATCTGGGGCACCCACACCTACTTCTGGGAGGAGATAGACATCACTAACTCAAATACACCCACACACATATGCATACAACAGAGCGGGAGAGATGGAGCGGGCATAAGAGAGAGAGCAGATCTGAACCTGAGAGGACGAGGGGACCGTTACACAAATTCTGTCTCCTGGAAAAAGCAGAAAAGTAATTTCGTTCACGCTGACTAACAGAGCACGTTTTCTTTCTTGCGATGTGTCACTCTATAATTTACATTACAGACTTATTTCATCGTGTTTTTATGTTCCACCTCCACAACAGGATTTTTCACATTTGTCACTGTTAAGGATTCTGGATACACTCAGACATTTTTTTTCCTCCTCACAGAAAATGTATCCAATTTGTATGAAAAACAAAAATCCATCCCTCTCAGCCTTATCTAAAAACAGAAATGTAAAATTTTCTAAAAGGGCTAAGACGAGGAAAGGAGAACTTAAGCTGACACTCTCATTTCTCTCTGCTTCTTCAATAAACAGAATGAGATGGGATAGAAAGGCTTGGAGCAGACAAGGGCAGTGGATTACAAAACTGGGATTGTACACCTTAGAGTGAGTCCACGGTAATCAGAACACTGCTTAAGACATCAAAACTACAAAATAATATGCAGGATTGTCAATAATTATTATGCTCCACTGATTGAGCTTTGGTTTCTCTTTGTCTGATGTTCAGACGTTACAGATGTTCTGTTTAAAACCGACCACATACAAACGCACCCGAATGTAAGCAGATTATTCGGGATAATTGTTTGGCCTGCTGTGGCACCTCTGCTCTTTCACGTTGGGAAAAAGGACAAAGATGAAGTTATGAGATCAAAAAAACACAAAAGAATAAAGGGCAACAACCTTGGTTTTCATCTGAAGGTGCTCTCTGTTGCAGCAGATGTGATGATTGACACATGACATGTCATATGAATATACTGAGTGGTAAACAAAGACCTCTCCTAGTATCAGAGGCATGCTGTTTTCATTTTTGCTTTGTTTCTTTAAGCCCACACATTGCTTGTCTTAATTTTATGCAGAGGATTCTAGGCCACCACTGCTATGTTTCACAAATATTTTCGCCTGAGGTTACACTGAAACCTTTGAATGGCTCGGCCACTTTTACACTTGCTTGGTTAATTTGAGGCTAAGAAACGTTTACTATGTCTGGGAGCTTCTTGGATCCTTGATGAATGGATTAGACTCCATGGTAGCCTACATAATTCATAAAAGTGTAAAATATGACTGTGATCATACTCAAGATGGCAGTGAAGACCATATCATTTCCAGATGTGGGAAAACAACCATTATTGTTTCAGCAAAAGCCACAAATCAGGCAGAAATATATGAGAGAGCAGGTGAAGATTTTGTCCTTAAAGTTGATCTGTTAGCAGGAAGAGTTAGGAAAAGTTTAAGGATTTGAACAAGTCTTACAAGGGCCAAATTGTGATGAAGAGACAACTTGGTGACCGAAAGAACAAGATCGCGGATACAAGCAGCAGAAATGAGCTTCCTCCGAAGGGTGGCTGGCCTCTCCCTTAGAGATAGGGTGAGAAGTTCGGCCATCCGGGAGGGGCTCAGAGTAGAGCCGCTGCTGCTCCACATCGAAAGGAGCCAGCTGAGGTGGTTCGGGCATCTGACAAGGATGCCTCCTGGGCGCCTCCTGGGTGAGGTGTTCCAGGCATGTCCCACCGGGAGGAGGCCCCGGGGCAGACCCAGGATACGCTGGAGAGATTATATCTCTCGGCTGGCCTGGGAACGCCTTGGTGTTCCCCCGGATAAGCTGGAGGAGGTGGCTGGGGAGAGGGAGGTCTGGGCCTCTCTGCTTAGGCTGCTGCCCCCGCGACCCGGCCTCGGATAAAGCGGATGAATGGATGGAGACAACTTGGTCAGAGCATCTCCAAAAGTGGAGTTTCTGTGGGGTGTTCCCAGTCTGCAATAATTAGTATCTATCAAAAGTGGTCAAGGAAGGAACAGTGGTGAATCAGCGACAGGGTCCTGGGCAGGCAGTGTTCATTGATGCACGCGGAGAGCAGGGCTAGCCCAATCCAATAGAGGAGCTACTGAACCTCTAATTGCTGAAAGAGTTAATGCTGGATTTGATAGAAAGGTCTCAGTGCATCACCGTTTGTTGCATATGGGGTTGCATAGCCACAGACCAGTTAGGGTCACCATGTTGATAACCAAAGCAATTGCAAGAAGGTTTTTAAAATTGCAATACATATACATATATGTAGTTTTTTTAGTAATGTATTTTTTGTATATTCTATGACTGGAAGTTAAATAATTCATCTTAACATATTTCAGGAAAAATGTTATTAATTTCTTCATCAAAAATCGCTACTTTATTGTCTTCATTTTCCACTGAAGCTTAATGAACTTTTCCAGCTACCACCTAAGGGAACTGGGTATATTTTACATTTGTAGTGTTTGATAGTGAACATCTACATATGTAAGTGCATGACATGAACGGTATTACTTCTCGTGTCAGAAATTATTCTCTGACAGAGAAGCTTCACGGTAGTGAAGGCGATAAAGTGGATACATTTTCACACACTTCTGTACATGCAGGAGGTCATTTAAAGTACTATTACAGTGTCCAGTAGGGACTATCTAAAGCACTGCAGGCCACTGAAAAGCTGTTGATGCCCACAGCAACCTACCCAGTTGGTGGGCTATCTAACAGCTGGTTGGGAGAGATAATGGAAACTGCGTGTTTCTGTACATTTCTAAGTGGACCTCAGGCAAAATTAATGTGCACAGTACCTCATGACTGTTCTGATTTACTTTCCCCTCCTCACACTGGATTGGGTTTCTTCTTCAAGTTAATTAAGGATTTTTAGTTATAACAAAAAAAAGCTTGACTGTATGAAAACAGCTGGGGAAACTTGATTTGTCGCACTGTATTTCCTCAAACTCGTTGGAAGGTACCTTCCAAAATCAAATGTTCCTGTTTGTTTCCTATGGTTAGACATAAAATATGCAAAAATGTTGTCCACCATCAAAAAACAAATATGTCATCTTTGCAAACTGATATTGCAATATAAATTTATGCTTAACCAATTACCAGCCAAAGACAGAGACATTTTCTAACATTTAATGTTTCGACACTGCGTTTTAACCAAAAATTTAACCATGACTGAAACTGAAATTTAAAAGTAGTCTGAAAAAACATTCACACTTCATTTTTTTGGTGAAAAATCAAATGTGTTTGACCCCCATCATTTTATCATCCCTCCTATAACGCATTTGTAACTTGACTAATACAATTTTGGGCAATTTGAGTGCAATTTAGTTGCAAATATTTAAATTCTAAGAGAAAGGGTTCAAAATTATAATGCAGGATGTTGCTGCTAAAACTCAGGTATTTCAAACCATTAAGTTTTATCTACATGGACGATATTAACTGTTTTAGAAAGTAGTGGATAAAACCATTGACCATTAATGTTAAAATATCTCCCATGGAAACGGATGAAAGAAGAAGAAAGCATTCAATTTTTCATGGCATGTTTTGTTTTTCAGTATTTCTGCTTCCAGATTGTACAAAGTGGACATACTTTATGTTTACGCCTTGCAGAAGCTTGGAAGCAGCACACACTATTTGTCGTTGCTGAATGAAACCTACACTCTGCTGGTCAGTATATTTTATTCTGCTGCAGGTATATCTGTGAGCAATAACAGTCACCCATATTTCTCTCAGAGGTTTTCAGTGGCACCCATGCAAGCTCTGCACCTCCAAGGCTGTTGCTGCTTTGGTGACTCCCCCTCTGCATCCCTCTAAAGTACATCGTAAAGACTTGATTTACACCCTTTGTCTTCCCATTGTTCTCATTTTTTCCCTTTTTTTCCACTCCCTCTTTTTGTGTTTTTACCCCTGCTCATTAATTCACAACCTGCAGCCATGTGGGTAACACTTATCCGAGAATAAAAAGCAGGAAACAGGAGAAGTGAAGAAGACAGAAAGTTCATGAGCCGAGGGCACATCAGAGCATTGTTGTGGGAAAGGCACAACTTTGCTGTCATTCTAACTTTTGGACATGAATATTAAAGGATTCCACCACCTTAGGGGTTGAGGCACACTTCATAAAGAATGAAAGAATGTGCCATTCAACATTAGCAACAATGGGATGAGTGTCCAATGCATTCCAATTAAAAACTTAAACACAAAACAAAAGAGTAAAATAACGCAAAGAGATGTGATCTAGAAACCAAGTTGATATGGTGCAATATGTCATCAAACCGTACTATTTAGACCATTAAATGACCATAATAATGACATGACAGGACAATTTTTAAATTGTGAAATCATGTATGTTCAGGATCAATCAGCAAGGCTCAGTTTAATTAACGCTGGTTCATTAATGCAGTCTCATTCTGCAAATGGCAATGAGCAAATGTCTAGTTTTACTCAACAGAAACTGTAGATCAAGTATTTTTTTGCATGTGTTTAAATCATTTAATGATTTTGAGGCTACAGCTGCCACCACTCTAATTTCTTCATTCTGTGGTTATCCATCCATTTTCTTCTGCTTATCCGGTCCAGTGTCTGTGAGAGACACAGCTGCTGGGAAACCAACCAGACAAAGTAGTAGCTGACAAGGAACAGAAGACCTCAGTTGTTATAGATGTAGCGATACCAGCTGATTGCAACATCAGGAAAAAGGAGCATTAGAAAATAGAAAAGTACCAGGGGCTGAAGATACAACAGATGTGGAAGGTAAAGTCCAAAGTGTCCCGGGGTAAAATGCGAATTAGGAGCTGTAACTCACAAACTGGAAGAGTTTGTGCAGGTTCCAAGCACAACATGAAGGTTAAAGACTTGAGGGTTGTGCGCAGTATCTGACCACATACAGTAATACCCTCTCAACTGATAAGGTGGGGTTTTTCTGTGACCAGCAGAATGTTCCCATGTGCCATAGCAGTACTAACCAAAAGTATTAGTTTACAAGGAAATTAACATAACTTATTGTGTCATGCTACCACCATGTAGTATAAATTATAGTCATAGAGCCATTCCAATTATCTTTTTTTTAAGATAAGTTTAAGTTGTTTTTAAGTTTTAGTCACAAGTTGTTTTTAAGTTGTTTGTCACAAATAAGGCCACTTTAACCTGTAGAACATTTTAATGGGTATTTCAACTTCTCACAAAATTTCAACATTTCACTAAGACTTCATAAGTAACTGATTGACTATGTAATTATTGGCAAATTAATTCATAATAAAATGAACTAAGTGGCGGGTGTTTTGTGAAACAGTCAAACTCAGCAAGGGACGCGATGCTGCAAAGCCAAGTCGGGCTTATAGTGAGTTGTACCTGTCACTGCTCCAGGATTCTGAGACTGCAGGAAGAGAGAAGGATGGCTTAATTTATGGAAAAGCACATCTGTTCCTAATTAACAATAACTCGTGTTCAAGCTCCCTCATCTAGACAGAGTGGCAGCATGAGCGTTAGCAGGACCCAGAAAGTGAAGGAGCTGAACAGAAGTCAGTCATTCGTTAACTAATTACACACGTCCTTTTCTTTACTTCACATGTGATTCATAACTTTCCTTTCTGTATCAAAATAGCCACAACAACAGAAATGCAAAAGATCATCCTCTAGCAAGAGATTTTACGTGAGCAAGTAAACGCACCAGCATATGCACAGCTTTGCAGACCATCATCTATGTGTTGTTGCACGTCATAAATTACCAACCTTAGTGCTTGTGTAGAACGCTAGTAGTCAAAAGTTGTGTAAAGTTATGACCTAGTCTTAAAACTTGGGTTGAGTGTCTAGTCCAAGTCTCCAAGAAAGAAGAAAAAAACAACAAACGATATAACTAGGCTCCATATTAACAGCCCAAAATGCTGGTTGATATAAATCCTAGTACTACTGCCCTTTACTGAGACAATGACATTTAACTTGGAGCTTGCTGATTAGGGATTCGTGTGCTTGATGTGCTCTGAGGCGCTCCAATTAGGGCAAGCACACAATTATTTCTCCACAAAATGTTGCCAATAGTCCTTTAGCAAAACAATTTAATCTCAAAATATAATTACCTCAGGCACCCTTTCAGTGCTTTTAGAACAATTCACCTATGAGAGCTTAAGAAAAAAACCTACTAGGTTTCTGTCACTGTATAATAATGTGTTTTACATCTACTGTACCTCCACAGCTTACCAGCTTTAGCCCTCGAGGTACACGTTTCCTAAATTAGGGAAAGTGACAGTACAGTTGAGTCTGTTTTATCCTTCAGCGCCAGAGCATACCTCCGGGGTATCGTTCTTATTATACTGAGAGGAAAATGGCACTGTTTGTGAAATGAACTGTCAACATTACACCGCTGATTTGCCATACCCTTCACTAACTGCACATCTAAAATTAGCTCATTTAAATTTGTTTACCAGTGTTGTTGGAACTGGACTGAAATATCAAACAGGTCATCTAAATGCTTTCAGACAAACACACATAGTTTTGGGTGCTTCTGCAGCAAATACCCATTCCCCACATGGTTTTTGTCAAAAATAAAAAATATAGCTAATATCGAGCCAACCTCATATTCAATATTGTTTACTCTAAATATTTTCAAGTCATTTCTATGTTAGGCAACAATATGCATCAAAGGTGCTGTGTACCCATGTTGCCTGTGGTTTGTTCAGTAAATCCAGTAAACTCAAATGATTATTGACCTGATGTATCTCCACAGCTCTTGTATTGACTAAACTCTTCTGTTTCTGATTCAGAATTGGATTGTTCTTGGGATTTTTATCCTGTCTGAGCTCCAGAAATCCTCAAACCCAAATCATTAACATGCATGTAAAACAGACCAGGAACCTGTCAAAATAGGATTCTGCAAAAAGTGAAATGGAGGTGGTCTTGTTGTGCATAATAATGAGGATTATTAACATTCAGGTTAAGTTCCAGGAAGTTGCGAGAGAATCCCTGGAGGATTTAAAACTCTCTGGTTTCATAAGTTTAAAGTGACTTCGCTTTGAGGTTTTGTATCTTAAGCCTTAAAGTTGGCAAGTGTGCAAACTGGCATCACAAGCTGACTAACTCAGTGCAAAGCTGGTTTTTCGTGGCACAGAAAGGGCTGCACACACAGCTTACCTCCAGAACCTGAAAACTGATTATGTGCCTGTCACATGTACTTAAATACAACTATGCTGTGTAGAGCTGTTTACCACAAAAAACTTCACCAGATCAGACTTTTGGGTTTTTGGGCCAGTGATTGATGTGCCCGATTGATCTGCATCTCTAAACAGGAAGTAAATTCACTTAGTCAAGAAGGGTTGATTTCTAGTTTCTCTTTTCTCTGTGGTTGAAGCTTCAGATTACCCATTTCGAATGCTAATTTTCAGTTATCTGCTTTTATCCTTCCTTCTGGCTCTTTGACACAGAAGCATGCAAAACAGAGTTGGCAAGGGAAAATAATACAAGTAGACGTCTGTTGTTCAGTTACAGAGAAGAGTTTGTTTTTAAAGATTTGAAATAATCTTTGTTGGGTGTAACTATCTGAGAAATGGTTCATGTGCTGCTTTTAGCTGAGGCTGCTGAGCAGAAAACTCAGTCTATCAAATTTACAGCTGACAATATGACTAATTGTCACAAAGTATGATTTATTCACGTTTTTAAGAAAACGTAGGTGTGCGTCCTTTAGCACGTTTAGAAACACTGCTAAACCTTTTATTGCGTTTTTTTGCAGGGGAGGCAGAGGGTTACTTTTGGAGGCTAGTGACATGTTTAACTGGCCAGTTCTGGGGCCTGAACCATATTTTTCACAAAATTGCAGTAGAAAAAACAGCAGTATAAATAGAAGAAGTGTTCAGGAACTTAAAGAGGGGAATTAGACACTAATTTATAATGCTGCTGAAAGAGTACTCGGACTAAAAGAAGTTCACTCAGAATAACATCTGTGAGCGAAAGTTGGATTACATCGTGGAGCAGCTCACTGCAGTCGTGAGTTCTCAGAATCGGCTATCTGAGCACAACAATGACAAGACCAAGTTTGATAACATCATGGAGAAGCTCGCGGCTCTCCAACGGGAGATTGAGAGTCCAGTGTCGGAGTGCTAAAGAACAGCTTTGAAATTCTCATGAGTTGTTCGCATAAAAGAAAAATCAACATCATAATGCGGCTATCCCTTCGGCGCCAGCTGCGGGCTCAAGGCTGGAGCCAAACAAAAACTCCCTGATAACGTTTTTGACTGTTCTTCCCACTCTATGCAAGGCCACCTGGGTTGGCTGGTAGACTGTTTACTTAGCCTGGTAGGGCGAAGGACACTGTCTCACGAGGCGAGTCTGGGCCCGCGCTGGAGAGACGCCGCAGTGGCAGGATGGCTGCTGTGTTGCCTGGGATTACTCCTCACCCCCTACCCAACCCTGTTGCTGGTCACGTGCTCTATAATGTTGTACTGTGGACATTTATGTGCTTTCTGTGCAGAGGAGTTTTTTTATTTCCTGTTCTCATGCTGTCCTCTATAGCCCAGCATGAGCAGAGGTCTCTTTTTTTCCTCTTGTACTTTCCCATTGTAGTGTACATTTCAGTGGTTTTTCTGTAATGCAGCCGTTCTCTGACTTGTATCCCCATGTGATGTCTGTGTTGTGTGTGTAAGGTCGGGGGGCGGGTTCATTCCACTGCAGGGCAACCTGCCACTGCATGTGGCGAATAAAATTAGATTTTGAATTTAAAATGTATTCAATCTATAGGTTGTGTAATGCTAACAACCTGCGCAGTGACTGCATGTAAGTGAAGGCAGCAGCATCCTTTTTCTTGTTTTATTTGTTTATAGCTCTATTTTTAATAGTCTTTACTGAAGAGAACTGTGGTGTACAATTTCAGATTAAAAGGGAGAAAGGATGGAAGGAAACAAAGACAGACAGCCACATCCTCATCCTCTCTGCTTTAACTCCTACAAGAGTCTGCTTCCTTTGATTAATGAACTCTCCAGCTCAAGGATAAATTTATGTAACTCACACAGATTTATCTCATTTCTTTCTGCAGCAGTGCCCTAACCCAAGCAGAGCACATTTCCTGTGTTCATTGTGTTCCTTGTTATTCAGTATTTCAAAGTTATTCCATTCAGTCATGGAAAATTAGATAAAATCCATCAATCACTTTCTCAAGGTTTGTGAAGAACATGTCTCTGTTATCACCAATCAACTGTGGCATCAGAGTCTTGTTTTTTATGTCAAGTCTTGATAATTAATGTATAAGTTAATAGACATCAGTGCGTTTTTATATTAGGATCATCAATCTTCAATCATTTCTAATTAAAGGAGAATCCTGGTGTTTGTCTACCTGATGTGGCTACCGTGAAAGCAGACGGAGAGCTTCATGTGCCAGTGTGCCACACACACTGAGGCTGCAGAGCAAGACAAGGACTACAATCACCAGCTGCTCTCGAAGACACTGAGTCTGAAGTTTTAACCGTGGACTGAGAGACCCACTGGTTTACTTGTCATAAAGCGAGCCTACACATATCTGCAGAGGAGTAGCTTTCATACAGTGTTATCCATCAATCCTTGATCCTAAGAAATCATGGATTTGTCTCCTTGTGCACATGCACATTGTTTCAGCCCTAGCAGGCCTACTGTGTTTTTCTGCGTGGGTGTGTCCTGGTTTTCCTAACTCAGCTGTCACCTCATTTCTCCTGTGGAGACAGTGCACAGCTGACTCCACTCAGTAATCAGCACTGAGTAGAAAAGCCGAGGAGAGGAGTCAGCCAGCCTCAGTGGGCCAGCTTCAGTGCTGTGTTGAGCTGCTAGTCAGTAGTTATGTTCTCCAGCTAAAGGGAGAGTATTAATTTTCTTTTGGTAATTCTGTGATTTTAACTTTTTCTTTTTTTAAGAACTCTGGCTTTGTTGATCTGTTTCTTTTGACTTTTTAGAAACAAGATTATTTATCCCCCTCACTTTATTTGCCTTTTCCTGGAGTGGAACACATACAGACAGGCACAACTCCCCTGCCTTACAGCCACAAATATAACATTTCTGTGGAAAACCTTTCCTCTGTTGTAGAGACTCTGGTAAATGAAGAGTGATACGAATCTAGGAAAACTTCCAGCTGGTCTAATCATCTGCTTTTTCTTTTGTGCACGCTCAACAGTCTCACAGCACTTTGTGAAATAGTCACAACTTTTCGTTTATTGATTTGTTTTTCTGGACGTCAATTTTCACACACTGTATGTTCCTGAACTTAAATTTTCATCTTACTCCTCTTTTATGTACTCATTTACAGTCACTGACCACTTCATTAAGTACACGTTTCTAGTAATGAGTTGGAACATCTTCTGCTTTAGAACTGCTTTGATTCTTGGTATCGAGTCGATAATGTTTTGGAATCGTTTCCGAGACTTTGGTTGGTATTGACATGATGGTGACATACAGTTGCTACAGTTGCTTGAAGATGTTTCGCCTCTCATCCGAGAAGCTTCTTCAGTTCTAAGGGTCAAATGTGGAGAGTCCAAGATTTAGGTGTGAAAACGGGTGTGGGTCACAATCAGCCAGGGTTTCGGGTGAGCTCATTGTGAAACCTAGACCCACCCTATCATGTGATTTCCTGAGGTCAGATGACCCAGGGTGTGAGTGGGCGTTAAGGCGTCTGGGGTGGGATCTCCAAACTGGATTATAGATGGCAGACAGTTGGTGTCGTAAGCCACCGCCTCTGTTCAAAAATGGTCGCTCACAGTGGACATAAATGGCTTCTTTCACTCCTCTTTCAAACCATCTGTTTTCTCTGTCCTAAATGTGAATTAGATGCAGATGGACTGCTGAGTCTTGTCCCATGGAGGTGGCTTTTCTATGTTGTGCCATGTGCTTGTGAAGTGGCTGTTTGGTCTCTCCAATGTAGAGGTCTGGGCATTCCTCGCTACACTTAGACTACGATGACCTGGATGACTGAGAACCTTCACAGATGTACTCAATCACAATTGCACAACCTTCCCCAGGCCATCCTGGCCATGTCTATAAGCCAAAATGGAAAAATGTAATGTCGGTACCGAGTGACACACCTTCCACTTTTTTCATCACTTAAAAGTCCACATTTGCAGGTTGGAATCATTGGATTGTGTCCATAAGCACAAACAATTTGCATTTTCATGATATGACATGTTTTGCTATAAGATTGAGCTGGCATGACAGTTCATCACGAGAAATCTCAACTCTGAAACAGTCAAAAAAACCCAAAAAAAAAAAAACACCATTACCGAGAGCATTATATCTGCTAACTTTCACTTTGTACTATATGCTAAATCCCAAACTTGAACTCTGCTGGATCGCTTTAAAGCTGTTAATTTATGGAATAAAGTAGGACGGCTGTTGAATATTTTCCATAAAACTGTCATTTAAATAAATTATAGAAATTTAATGACAAAAGTGCCAATATATTAAAGTGAATAAAAGTTTTTAAGTTTATTCTAAATAAATAAAATTAAACAGACTACCACTGGTGAACAATCCAAACCATTAATCAAGTCAACCATTTTTTTTTTTATTATTATTCATTTTTTTTCTTTTTTTTAACTTAAGTTATCCTTGGTAATGAAAATAAACGTTTGACAGTGATTTATAGTTTAGAACTGATACAAGCAGCAGGTTTAATTGCACACATATATGTATTTGATATGAACAGCACTAACAGCTCCTTGAAATGTGGCATTTCATTAAAATTGTACCCAGTGTGTCCACACATGGAATATTTTATCTCATAAGTGTGAGTTTGTCCACCTTCCTGATGAGGTCACTTCTCATTTTCATGCACTGCTGTCACATACATGCAATTATTCATTGTACTTTTGGGCAGACCAAACATGTCCATTTTTAAAATCTAACGCTACGCTGTCGCAGGGTTTGCAGCATCAGTAATCACGATAACAGAGTACTTCACCATGCTGCACTCTGCACTGGCCTTGTCACACAGAGCCAGAGCAGAGATGATTTATCATCCATGACCCGATACAGAAACAGCCACTTAAAGTCCCAGGGGAGAAACTTCACGTGTCTTCATATGGACAGATCCTCATCCAGACAAATCTCCACCATGACTGCAGGTTTGAAATGGAGAGAGTGAGCTTAATCTTCAAAGTCAGGGTGTGATAGGGACAGTTCATTATCCGCTTCAAGAAGAATTACATTAACAGAGTGTTAATGAGATACAGCTTAAATACAGGGTAGAAAATCTTCACACTGCTGGTGAACAGTCTGTGACTTATACTCCCAGGAGAGACAATCCTGCACTATAATGTTTTCTGTGTCACCCCCGGCATGCTCAGCAGCCTTTTCAGCGTCGCACTCATAGCAAAGCAAAAAATGAAAACTAACGAGCCGTGATGAACAAATAATCATGACCTCAAACTACTTGAGGAGGAGGAATTTTGGAATCAACAATACAGATGAAGAAATGCATCACAAGAAACATGAATTGAACATTGTTTAATCCTTAAACAGATGCATCGTATGGTTTGTATTCCAATTATTCAAACAAATAACATGCCAGTTGTAATTTGTTCAGAGCTGTTTGCTTTCTAAAAGCTACAGGCCTATGGGTTGGGATTAAAGTCAGCTTGTGCCCCCACATAAGTGTACAGTCATGGTAAAAAGGCAGTACAACGTCTTTAAATGCTAAGATTTTACTTATCCAAACAAATGGCTAGGTCCTACAGGTCGTAAAAATAGGTGTACACCCAGAGATGATGATGATGATGATGATGATGAAAGAACAAGAACCACCACCACTACATTATTCAAATGAGTGAGGCCGGTCAAAATTTGGTTATTCAACGAAGAAAAAAAAAACAACTCAAGATCTTAAGCACATCAGAATCACTGAAAAAGAAAAGGATCAAGATCTGGCAACAGCTCAATAAAAGTCCAGGCCTGAACCTGACTCATCCGTGATGCTGCGGCCGGACCTTAAGAGAGCTGAGCATTACTGAACGCTTGCAAACATCACTGAACTGAAGCAACGATGTGAGAGTGAGTCATACAGAATACAATTCAAATCACTTGGAGTTGCTGCTGTTTAAAGGTGAATCTAGAAGGTACTGAATCATGAGATGTACTTGGTTTTTCACACGGTGCTTCTGAATTTTCTCAATTAGGTTGTTGTTGAACTGAGGTTGCATTATACCTGATTTTTATACCTTACAAAAAGAATCTTGTGTCTTTTATGTTGCTACTACATAAAACGTATTTATCATTTATTACATTAGGATTACTTACAATTTTTTACCTATGCGTACTTTCCACCAGTTACACTGTTGTGTGTTTGGTACTCTGTTTAATCTTTGGGTTTTATAGTAATAAATGTAGTTCTCTGCTTTTCGTAAACAAACTTAGAATTCGTCTCTTTTTGGGTTTTTTCATTATGTTTCCTGTTTTACTTTGATAGTTTTATGGCTGTATTTCCTCAGCTGTTAAAGCTTTTGTATTGTTTCTAGTTGTGTTGTATTAGTGTTTGTTTGTTTCCTGTATGGCTGCCTGTGAGCTCATTGGACTATTTCTACACCAAAATAAAGTCTTGTTCTTGTTGATCGAGGCCATCATCCGAGTCGGCATTTTGGGTCCACACTTTCCACTACAATATGAGATGTTTAATTAGTCAGTCTCCACGGGTATAAGCATTTCAACATAAATTCATCTTTGCAGCGTCAGGTCAGCCTATGTCATTTTAAATGACTGCTCTAAACCTCTTTAATAGAAAAATTACACTATCAACTTGACATCCAACCTGCTATTGATATAGAAAAAGGGGACACTGGCATCAATTTTAAAAACACATGCAAGGAAGCAATTTTTGTGCACGAGGGACAATAACATTTTGTTCAAGTCATCTTATATTCTAGAAGATATTTCAGTTACCACCATGTTATGTGACGTTTCCAGACATTGTGTTTTGTAAATCCTTCATTTTATCTTTTATTTCTGGACTTGAAAGATGCCATGTACGTATTTTGTTTCATTGGGACACTGGAAATCCCTGTTCATTTTCTTTCGTGGTTTTCTGATTTGTGAGGCAAATTAACTGTGAAATGAACATTAAGAGAGAAATAGAAGCATCTGTGATAAATCACCTACTGGCTCTGTCCTTGTGTCAATGTCATTACACGCACGCGCACACACACGGGAAAAGAAAACACATACACATGTCTTTATATCAGAGACCACACATGTTTTTATGATGTGTCCAATGGAGGAACAGTGAGACAAACACGTTGCACGATGCAATTACAGAAATGTCACATAAATGGCATGCAATTATAAAAGTGTCTGTTTGCATGTGTGTTTGATTGCACGGGAAGATATGTTCAAATATAATTCTGACTTGTACCACATGCAAAGTTATTCTGTTGTGTTGCCAATAACAAAGCGCACAAAGAGGCAAGAGGAGGAGAAGACAGACTGTGAAAAATGAGGGTATGGAGAAAATATACATAATGGGAAAACAACAGGAAGATCTTTGCTAACAAAATTTTCATGTTAATATTTCTGGACACCTATTGCACTTTAATTGTTGTCTCATTTGCTGAAACAATCAATCAGTGAGGAAATAAATGAACAAATTCCACAGCAAATGTAAGGAAGGCAATTACAGAAAGAAAATAGGAAACCCTGCATGTACCAACATCAACACACGTTCTTGCACTGAGCTGAAAATGCCTCTTTTTTATAATCAATAAGATTCACTTTCCTTAAATAAAGTTTTCAGAGATTTTTAATCAAATCTTGACATTTCATGAATACAATTTTATTTTATGATCACTCGCCAGCATCTCAGATCTAATAAAAGGTGCTTAAATTTAAAACACTGTTCATTTTGAGGTAGTGCGGATACACTTTGTTGGTGTTTTTTGTTTGTTTGCTTGCTTTAATTTTATTTTTGTTCCCACAGAGCCATTTTGCATTGTGGCTTGCTTTTAGCAGCATAAGCTAGAGCTGATCCCAGCTGTATAACTTGAGACAGTGTCTGTCTCCTGAACCCTGATAGTTGAATACTCTCCTATTCTAGTTTTTAAATTTCTATGGCCCACAAGTAAGCATGCATTCTGAGAACAAAGTGCTCTTTTACAATAATATGTTAACAGAGATGTACTTATGAAGTTTTTTTGTAACCATAGCTATCACCATCTGGTGCCATTTAGATAGAAGCCGGGTACCCCCTATACTGGGGAAAAATGCAGTTTCACCATTTGTGAAGTCAAGTCTTTTATGTAAATACAGGCATGTACAGTATCCACAAAAACTTCCAAATCTCGACATTTTCAGCCCAGTACCGGACACGTGACTGGAGGAGTGAGTGACGTAAATTTAGCAGCACTTTCTCACTTTGTACCTTCCAACTAGTGGAACTAATGTAAACAAGGTCACGTTCGGGTGATTCTATTGGCTTAAATTATTAAAAAGAGGGGTCAATCATGCAAATTGGCCAGTAGAAGCCGAACTTACGGCCCCTCAGAGTTTAAAGGGAAACGGGCTATTTAAAGAGACTGTGTGGGTAACACAAATTTATTCAAAAAACAAGCATCTGTAGGCATGTAAATAAAGTTTAAATAATTTCTGCTGTTCAATACCTGTTCAAGAAATTTCCACTCACAGATGGTGCCAAATGTCAAAAGACTTCAAAACCACTGTAACATTTGTGTTTCACTTCAGTAGCATTCATCCTTGCACAGATAATGTTCGTATGTTGATTGAAGATATGCTTCAGTAGGCAATAAACTCCAGAAAACCAGCAAAGTGGTTATGTGCAAAAAAAAAAAGATTAAAAGAAAACATTGAAGAAAAATAAATCTCCCTGGTGATTTTATAAGTAACAAATAATCAGTCTCTCATTTTTTATGGTAGTTTAATTTTAATGAAAGACAGAATATCAACTGATATTAACTAACAATTTTTATGGATTTTTTTTTGTTAATATATTTCCATTAAAATGAAGCTACCATTAAAAATTTGACTATTCATTTCTTTGTAAGTGAGCCAACTTAGAAATTCAGCAAGCAATTATTTCCCTCCACTGTATTCTTGTTGTCTGTTTCATTATTCTGTTCTGTTATATTTTAGATTGGATCAACTGATAAAAATGTATTTTTATCAGTTTAAGAGTTAATTTATTTTTAACTTTTTGTTTAACAAAAAAAAAGCATGGAGTGAATTTCAGCTTCGCTGTGAGACGGGATGTTCCTAAAGGCAAACAGTAATGTGAAGATGAAAAATGGCAGTCCTACAGAGAAAAGTAAACAACAATCAAATAAAATTATAAAACTTTCTGCTGTTTTTTGTCTCCATCATAAAGAACAAAAAGTTGAGAGGTTTGAACTGTTGGTACAAAAACAAACTAGCAAGCATATTAGAACTGATACAAATCCAGAAATAAGAAAACATCCCCAAATTTTTGGCATTTTCACATAAACTGCCAAATTCTGTGGACAAGTTCAAAAACCTTTTCTCCCAAGCTTCTAACTAATCATATAAACTTGGCAAATGATAAACCTGGCAGACTTGTCTCCTTCATCTGAATCTTTCTTTTTGCACCATCTCTCCCTTTCTGCCTTCTCTCCATCTCTCACTTTCGACATCTAGTTAATTTCAGGGACATGAAAGATTCTCGGCAGAACAAAGTCAGTCTTTTGTTTCCTCACATCAAAGGTTCAAAATCTCCTTTTAAGCTGCTTGATGACCGACTTTTAAAAGAGTGGGGTAGGTGGGCTCATCTGAAGAACAGAGAGAAGAGTTGACACTGGAAATAGATCAGAAACAATGCTCCTTCTCCATCCCATCGCTCTTCCTGGTAATTCTAATTCCAACATCCAGAGAAGTTTTGTAATGTCAACTTCAAATTAAGAGAAGGAACAAGTGAGGAAAAAGGCAATAATGAAGACAGATGGCAGTGAGATAGAGGAAACATATCTCTGTATATGTCAAGGTGACATAAACAAGTCATTTACATTATTATGATACTGCCATCATCACCAGTGAGCAGGAGGGCAGAGCGCCTGTTTCTTTTGAAGCTTTGCTTGTGTTTCCCTGTTTTGGTTCTGTAACATAAACAATTAAACACTGTCATCTGTCAAACTGAAATTGTTCCAGATTATAGAAAAAAGTACGTCTTATATTTGAGCCAGCATGCATACTAGTTTCTAATTCAGTTGGGCTAATGATCCCTTCATTATCGTGTTACAGGCCAACTGAATTTTATACTTTGTTGATGGCCCATCAGCTGTCTTCCACTGACTAGCTTTGAATCTAATTTAGATACAGTTAAACTGCAAGAATGTCTTCTGTAATAAAGGAACTGGGAAAAGAATATATTAAATATTAAAGAAATCACACATTTTATAATGAGAGATATTATAGAAAACAATTCTAAAGAATTGCAAAGCCCACCTTCCTGTACTGTTTAGACATGAATGATTGCTGGATGCATGGAACAGGCTGGGAGCACAAATAGCTATGGCAGTGCTAAATATGTGTTATAGAGTTAAGGGATATTCTTAAGCATTCTGAAATGACATTTTCACTTTGGCAATGTCATGTATGTTAAGGTGAAGGTTTAGTACAAGGTAGTGATGAGAATGAGAAGGTGATGAGACGGCTTACAGGGAGGAGGTCAGCGCTCTGACCCACTGGTACCGAGACAACCATCTTACCTTCAACGTCGCAAAGACAAAGGAGTTGATAGTGGACTTCTGGAGGTGCAGAGAAGCACACACTAGTGATGTTCGATTTGTGAACGAATCGTTCAATACTCGAGAATCACTTTACTGACTCGTGAATCATGATTCACAAGCCCAACTGACTCACTGACTCATCCCTGTTTCTGTTAGCAAACTAATTCGCTTAGTAGAAATATATCTAGCTTATAATTAAAATTGTGGGGGGGAAAAAACAACAGCCAGTTTCTTAACAAAAGCATTTCTGCTCTGAACTGGAAGAAAAAACCCTGAGTAGAAGCTCACATCAAGAAAATAGCTCCTCGGTTCACAGTAGCATCGCTCTGCTAACATGCTAACAGCACATTTGAGCTACTCACCCCCTCCCTTCATGTGCTGAATCGTAAGCGTAAGCAAATCACTCAGGACTCGCTCACCCCCTCCCTCCTGTGCTGAATCATAGAGCGAACGAATCACTCAGGACTCACTAACCCCCTCCCTCCTGTGCTGAATCGTAAGCGTAAGCGAGTCACTCAGGACTCGCTCACCCCCTCCCTCCTGTGCTGAATCATAGAGCGAGCGAACGAATCACTCACTCACTTACCCCCTCCCTCCTGTGCTGAATCGTAAGCATAAGCGAATCACTCAGGACTCGCTCACCCCCTACCTCCTGTGCTGAATCATAGAGCGAACGAATCACTCAGGACTCACTAACCCCCTCCCTCCTGTGCTGAATCGTAAGCGTAAGCGAATCACTCAGGACTCGCTCACCCCCTCCCTCCTGTGCTGAATCATAGAGCGAGCGAACGAATCACTCACTCACCCCCTCCCTCCTGGCTCACAGCTTCTTCTTCTTCTTGGTTGGCAACCAATGTTAAGGTGCATTACAGCCCCCTGGCTCACAGCTCAGTGGACATTTAGATGAGAAAATATATATTTAGCACATTTAAGGAAAATACTAATAAAATACAAATAAACAAAATAAATGTTTATTAAGCAATTTTGATAGGAAATTGCTTAATTTTAGAAATGTTTTTGCCCTTTTTTGCTCTATAAAATAGTTGTTGTTTTTTTAGAATCATTCATCTTAGCAGTGGGATTTACATGAAAAGAGAAACAAATCAAGTTTGAGTGAAAATGTAAATTTTTTGCACTCTCTGGTCAACTGACTCAGTGAATCAAATGACTCAAAAAACCCGATTCACTTTGGTGAGTGACTCATTAAAACTCGATTCAGTAAAAAGAATCAAATTTACCATCACTAGCACACACCCCCATCACCATCAACGGAGCTGCTGTGGAGAGAGTGAGGGCACTGTCGATTTTCAGAAAAATCAAAGGATTGATTTTAAGTGTGCCGTATTTTCCAAACAACACGGTAATAACGACGGCCCGCTAGCATGCTCTACCAAAAATAGTGCTTTGTTGTGTATCTGACGGACGAAAGCCAAACCAGTTCCACACCACTGAAGTTGCAGCATTTTTACAAACCAGTTCTGGTTCATCCGTTTCATTTAACGATCCGCTTTCGCTCTTCTCATTCTGCGTCGCCGCCATGTGCGTACGTAAACATAGGCACTGCGCATGCGTGTTTTACCCATATTCTATCGCGATATTTCATTTTCCTATCGTTGCCCAAAATTACACCGGTATTACCGTGAACGGTATGATATAGCCCAGCCGTAATCCCAGCCATAAACTGTTCAGACTACTTCCATCAGGCAGGAGGTACTGCAGTATTCGGTCCCAAACCAGCAGACTGAGAGACAGTTTTTTTCCATCAGGCCATCAGACTGCTGAACACTTCATAGACACCTCACCTTACTGGAACTTCAACATTATTGTAATGTTATGTGCACATTGAGCATTTTAGCATCTCCTAGCACAGTGGTTCCCAAACTTTTTTTGCTGGGCCCCCCCTTTGTTTTACATGAAAAATGTAAAACTCCCCCTCCTCCCGCGTGCACACGCACTAACACAGGGGTGTCGGACTCCAGGCCTCGAGGGCCGGTGTCCTGCATGTTTTAGATCTCATCCTGGGTCAACACACCTGAATAAAATGATTAGCTCATTACCAGGCCTCTGCAGAAATTCAAGACATGTTGAGGAGGTCATTTAACCATTTAAATCAGCTGTGTTGGATCAAGGACACATCTAAAACCTGCAGGACACAGGCCCTCCAGGCCTGGAGTTCAACACATGTGCACTAACACATCCTCCAACCACACACCCATATTTTGCTTCATTGCGGTTTATTTCACACCTCAAACATTTAGTAAACAATTAAGCAAATACAAGTAATCTGCAATAAATTACAGGTAGTAAGAAAATAAACTACTAACTCTTTTACGCTACGTCCGCACCTACGCGGGTATTTTTGAAAACGCAGCTGTTTCGTCCACACGTAAACGGCGTTTCGAATCACCGAAAACTGAGATTTTTTAAAACTCCTTTTTTGCTTTGACGAGAATACAGAGTTCGTCACGCAATGTCAAAGGTATGTGCCTTTTTTCACGTCACGCTGTGCGTACGTTATTGTTTACATGAGATGAATGGCAGATAGAGACGAAATACTGTTACTGTTAATCTGACTGTCTTCAGGTTTTACACGCAGTTACAGTCCCTCCATTTACAAAGGCAGAGGCGTCACGGCGTGATTATTTTACGTGTAGTTGTTTGTTTGTTTTTCCTGTGTAATAATATTCAACATTGCTATCAATACATTTTTTTAAAAAATGCCTCTCTGTGCAAAATGGGTTTAAAAACATAAACAACTGTGGGATACTGTTTGTCCGTGATTTGAACCGAGGGAACAAATTTGGCAGGATCAGCCTGATGTTATTTGTATCCCGCTGTAACTTTACTGTATAAAGAGCTAACATCTCCAAAATGTCAGGAGTAGTTAGTTATTATGAGAAGTGTTTGTGAACTAAAAATTAAGAATGTGGGATACTGTTTGTCCGTGATTTGGAGAGCCCAGCGCTGCTCCCAACGAAGGGAAAACCAATTCTGCAGGGGAGACCTACCTCGGCACTTGTGCAGGTGAAATCAGAGGGAGGATTTGCTTCACCATATTTTCTAGTCTTTGGCTTAGAATGAAGTTCGTTTGGAAACATATTCAGCTATGCTTCATCTCCTGCTATACGTTTCGGTGGGCGCCCGTGCTAGCAGTGTCCAAGCGTTTTGTTTTTTTCCTTTTCATATCGCGCCCGCCCTGCCATGGCTCTTTGGGAAGGTCTGTCCTAGTGGTTAGCTTGGAGACTGCATCAAGTGAATTTTTCTGTGGCTTGGCTTGTATTCTTTCCTATTGGATGTTTAGGGTCACATGAGTGGGGTAATGCAGGAAGCCATTTTAATATTGGGATTTGCACAATGAGGCGTACCAGAAATCTCCCTGTTTAATCCTTCAGCATCCATCTGTGTTATGCCATTGAGAAGCTTTTTGTAAGTTTAAATTGTGTTTCATCTTTGAGTAGTAAGTGATGCAAATTTTATTGTTTTGATGCATATTTGAAGAGATTTATATATAAATGCCTAAATCTGTTCGCCACGTGTAGCAAATGTATAATTCTTTATTTTCCTTTAGTATATTTCTTTTTTGTATTATTTTGTAGTTTCACAAGTTCTGGGAAAGCACTGTAAGATGCACGTTGGTGAAGACAAACAAGTAAACAGCCCTCAACTTTACTTTCACGTCTGACTCATCAGTCAACGCTTTCAGTGCCTACTGCATATGTTTAGCTATCCATCACTTCGTGTACCAGAACCACGCACGCAGGGGACAGAATAATTATGCACTCCACACTGTACATAAATGCCACTTGTTTTGCACAATTTCCAACTGCCAACCTCTGTATATTTTTATATCTTTTATATCTTATAATTCTCACATTCCTATTCTTTTGTTGTTGTATTTTGCACACCTCTGTTGCTTGTGAAGCTCGCACACTTCACTCGCATGTGCTGTACCAGTGTACCTGCACACGTGATATGCCAATAAAAGTGCTTTGATTTGGTTTGATTTGATAAACAAAGGACTCTAAACTGCCAAATAAAAGTTTAATAATAAGGAATTCTAAAATACGAAACTTAAGAACAACAACCAAACAGAGTATATTGAATGGTAAACATGAATTTAAAGTTCAAAACACAAAACTGAATACATATCTATTGATTGTAGAGTTGGCAGTTTAATTCTTGGCCCCTGTTCATATGCCTGAGTGTCTTTGGAAAAGACGCTGAACCCCAAGTTGCTTCCAATTGAGTGTTGCTTCCAGTACGTTGCATGGAAGCTTTGGCACAAATATTTTTGGCTGTATGTGTGTTGTAATTACTGCTTGTGTGGAATGTGGATCTAGCCAATTAAAAAGACAGCTACTTTAACAACATCCTGCACATTCCTGTTTAGATCCTCTTAATTATTTAATATTTAGTCACAAGACTTTCATTAGAGAGGCACAAAAAGAGTGTGCGTCTATGTTGTTGTTTTTCTGTTTATAGATGCGAACAAACACCCTGCAGAAGTCCTTTATAGAAACAATGTTGTTAAATCTGGAACACACACACATACCCGTTTTACGTACATCGTGGGGTCCACTGCGTGACAGGTGCCTGATGGGATCCACCCTTTCCAAAGGGTGTAAAGACACGATTTTCACTCCTAAATTCATAAGAAATTTATCTAAACTTGAAAATAACTTAAAAAGTCAAAAACTCTCAAATTTTAAACCAGAATTTTTGTTTTAATGGGGACCAGTGATATTGTGTGTAATTCACAGTGGGGACCAGTCAAATGTCTATGAGCATACAGTCAACAACACTGAACCATGAAATTTAACCTGTGTTGGGTAGAAACCTTACTATCAGATTACATATACTTTTAAAAAATCTGATTCTAAAATATTATCAAATTATCAAATTACACAAACACTATTTATGAAATTTAAGAATGTTGTAAAAGCTGAGCAAAAGGTAACATTTTTTATAGTGTTTTACTTTGTATGATTGAACATATGCAAATAAAATAATTTTAAATCAATTCAGTTTATCAGTTGATTTTCATCACATATGAAGCACCAGATCTGCTTTAACAGAAAAGGGAAAACAACATTTTTACTGAAACCACCACATGCAATGTTTTCTTCCAAACCACATTTGACGGTTAAAAAAAGTCACCTACTGTACGAAATGGGCAGACAAACTGAGCTTGTGCATTCACGTAACATTTATTTCAGCCTTTGAAATTGAAACATTCAGCCCCTTACGTCCAACAAACATCACATATCAGATTGTTTGAACTTGTAGCTCATCCAGCTCATGATCCATCACATTTCACAGTTAAATTTAAGTACAGAAGACAGCAATAAATTCCCGTGTCAATGATTGGCTAGATTTCCACTAATAAGAATTAAAATCCATTGAGAATCACAAATGTGATTTTGGCCTCAAGCACAGTTTTGTTGAAGCCCCATTAGGTGATCATTATGTTTATATTTGATGGTCATAAATTGCGCTGGTCAAAATGTTTTAATTTTGACCAGTACTGTAGAAATAGCAATTCTTGTGAATGGTGACTGGATGGATTGACAACGGATGTCTTGCCATGACATGAGCTCATCAGTCCTTCACCCAGATGAGCTAAAATAATTTTTTACTGTATTTTCAAGATGTGGTATTTTAAGAGATAGATGTACTCACTGATAACCAATTTAGATATATCAGTATGGGAATGCCTTTGTCTTTTCAAAACATAATTAAAACAGTAACATGAATTGCATTTTTTCCTAACTTTTTTCTTGACCTCCAAAAACATTGGTCCAGCACAAACTGTAAAAATAAATGTAAACGGGCAGACAAAGCATAAATGAACAATTAAGAACAAGTTCAGGCTGTTTAACTCTTTTTGCAGCTTTATGCTGCATTGCAGTGATTCATTTTTTTTACATAGAACTTTACCGCTGTCCAGCTTCTATTTTTAAGTGCTTTCGGTGAAGCCTCAATACAGGCAACACACTCTGACTTTCCTGGTACTTTGCCGGACTCAATGAAGTACATTAGTGTCTTTTCCACAGCATGCACCTCAGCTGATGTCCAAGTCCTCTTCTTTGATGTTCCTAAAATAAAAAAGAAAGTGACTTAATACGGTTGTTGCAATAATTAATTTAAGATAAATTAAGACAAACTAAAAGGGTAGAAACTGTGGTTTTATGGTAATCACTTTCAAATTTTGAATTGTTTCCTCTTAGCTGTTGAGGGTCCAGTTAAATCCTGAATTTTCAGAATATTAGTAAAAGAAATCTGTCAGTGAATTGGCAAATTATACATTAGGTACTTTATCACAGTTATCTGTGGATACATCCTAGTTCCCTGAAACTGCCTACACTTTCCTATCATTTGCATCTTTTTGTTGCTTCTTAGTACCTCCCAAGTAGGATGAAGGATAGATACAAGAAAATGTAAGGAAACATCCCTTTCTGATAAGTGAGGTAGCTGATCACAGCTGGATCAGTTGTCAGTCAGCTTTAACAGTTGAGACTAATCCTAATAGAGACACTTGAAAGTGGCATTGTTTTCTCCCTGTAGCCTGCTATCAGTTTAGCGCCTGTACATATTTGTAAATAAAAAATTGTGTTTCTGTTCTGTGTGTTTGTTTGTTTGTTTGTTTTTCTGCTGATACAACCAAAATTTTCCCTATATCTGCGATCTTCTTGAGACTATGGCCCAGTTTCAGAGCCAGTGATGGAGCTCTGTGGTTGAAGCGGTCAAGGTTGTGGCTGACTTTGATGAAGACAAAAACATCTACAAAGTTGAAGTTGGAAGGTGCATAGAAATCCTCCATTTTTTTCAGTCTCTCTGCTTCCCGTGAGCGCAGACGTAATCATCCTATTTCTCGCATTTTTTGTCTGATGTACTCATGTTTGGTCTTGTCATGTCCATGTTTTGAATACAAGGGTTCTCCTAGTCTCAAGATACTTTTCTCCTGTCTGATGTTTCTGACTTCATCCTGGTGCATAGTATTTACCAGTTCCCAAGCCTTTCTGCTGACACCATCTGGGACAGGCTGCACAAAGGCACAAAGTGACTGGATCTGACTTTTGCCTGGTTTTGCTGTCTGCACTTCTGTGAAAGCTTGCATCTTGAAATATGTCTCTATAATGAATGTCTTTTCAGCAATGCCTGGCAGTTTATCCAATGCATGTAGTCATTGGCCTTCACTGGTTTAAGAGTTTGCTGATTTGGGTTTAGTGTCCCACAGCCAGCTTTCAGAACCTCAATATTATGAGCACGGTTCCCCTTGTTTCCAATGAGGTCAAAATGTAGTTTTCGCTCCCTTGATTTCAAAGGAAAACTGATTGCTCCTGCTATAGCTAGTTCACTGCTGTGCTTGCATATTAAGTGACTTACTATTTTATGGCACTCCTGTGGACAGTATAAGCAGTGATGCTTTTTACTGTATACTCTAGTCCCATCCTTCTTCTTCTTTTTTTTTTGCAGCTTCATCGCAGAAATATTTCCCTGGTTGGGTTCAGAGCTTTCACTTTCTCCTTTCTCATGGTCCTTACCCAAAGATGTACTTGGGAGTGCTTTTCTTCTGTAAGTCTTTTGTGACTTCTTTGTTTTCTTGATTTTGAACAATGGGACCCTGTTTGTCAGATCCCTCTGAACTGCTTTCATTCCTTGAGTCTTTTGATGGAACATATTCATCATTAGTGCTTTCAATATAACTTCTAGAAGCTTCTGATGTGTCAGCCACCTTAGAGATTGACTGCAGGTATTCACTGGTAAGATGAAAAACCAGATAGATATTTATAGGTAAATTTTCAAGAATAATTACCCAGGTGTGAAAATCTTACACTGTCCGTGAGACCCTGCTAACACCTGGGGAAAGTGAACTTCAATTTGTTAGAACTGTTACCAGGTTAATGAAGGGTTATAGGAATTATTAATAATTTTCATTGTTATCAACAACTTTGGCTTTCTATACACAAGATAAATACACAAGACTTGTTTACCGATAGTTTCAATCCAACCATAAAATTAATAAGGAAAAATTAGGGCTGGATGATGACCATTTCCGCACCATCATCAGAATTCACAACTGACAACCAAATGTCCAATTCAATTCAATTCAATTTTATTTATATAGCGCCAAATCACAACAAATGTCACCTCAAGGCGCTTCATAGATACAGAGAAAAGCCCAACAATCATATGACCCCCTATGAGCAAGCACTTTGGCGACAGTGGGAAGGAAAAACTCCCTTTTAACAGGAAGAAACCTCCGGCAGAACCAGGCTCAGGGAGGGGCGGCCATCTGCTGCGACCGGTTGGGGTGAGAGAAGGAAGACAGGATAAAAGACAGGCTGTGGAAGAGAGACAGAGATTAATAACAGGTATGATTCAATACAGAGAGGTCTATTAACACATAGTGAGTGAGAAAGGTGACTGGAAAGGAAAAACTCAATGCATCATGGGAATCCCCCGGCAGCCTACATCTATTGCAGCATAACTAAGGGAGGATTCAGGGTCACCTGGTCCAGCCCTAACTATATGCTTTAGCAAAAAGGAAAGTTTTAAGCCTAATCTTAAAAGTAGAGATAGTGTCTGTCTCCCGAATCCAAACTGGAAGCTGGTTCCACAGAAGAGGGGCCTGAAAACTGAAGGCTCTCCCTCCCATTCTACTTTTAAATACTCTAGGAACAACAAGTAGGCCTGCAGAGCGGGAGCGAAGTGCTCTAATAGGGTAATATGGTACTACAAGGTCATTAAGATAAGATGGGGCCTGATTATTTAAGACCTTGTATGTGAGGAGCAGGATTATGAATTCAATTCTGGATTTAACAGGAAGCCAATGAAGGGAAGCCAAAACAGGAGAAATATGCTCTCTCTTTCTAGTCCCTGTCAGTACTCTTGCTGCAGCATTTTGGATTAACTGAAGGCTTTTCAGTGAGTTTTTTGGACATCCTGATAATAATGAATTGCAGTAGTCCAGCCTGGAAGTAATAAATGCATGAACTAGTTTTTCAGCGTCACTCTGAGACAGGATATTTCTAATTTTAGAGATGTTGCGCAAATGGAAGAACGCAGTCTTACATATTGTCAAATGTTTGTGTCAAACAAGATACAAAAAAAGACTGTAAAATAATTATTGAACAGAGCTGTTCAAATAATTGGATGTAAACTCCTGTATTTTTTCCTCTCTCTCTCTCATTACTTTACATTTTTCCTCCAAGGAGGCAGACTTTCTTGTAATTTCTACAAGGTCTTTCAAAGTTTTTCTTTAGACATTGGCTACTACACACACGCACATGCATACACACATTTTTACGGCACCACAAGGACTACTGACTGAAAGGTGCCTAATGGGATTCACCCTTTCCAAAGAGTGTATAGCCATAATTTCACTTCTAAATTTATTATAAATTTTTGTCAATGTAAGAATGGCCTGAACACACAAAAGCTCACTAATCAATTGTAAACCTGTTTTCTTGTCCCCCATGGGGACCAGTTATATTTTGTTGACAGACACTTGGGACCACTTGTGTCTCTGTGGCAACTTCTGTTGGACAGAAACCGTACTATTAAATCGCATAATGACTGAGACCTTGAAGTAGTTAAGCAGAAGAAAGTGGATTGATCAAAATTAATCTAATCTTTCAGAAAAGATCAAATTCTAAACTATAATATTTGAGCAAGTATGCAGTTAGACAAACAATGCTTTCCAGAGCTGTAAATGTTGCAGAAGTTTAGCAAAATCTTTATTTTATTTAGCGTTTTACTTTGTATGAGTAAACATGATGCAAGTAAAACCATTTTACATAAAATACCATGTTGTCAGTTGATTTTAAGTGTGTATTGAAGCCCCAGATGATGCAACATTTTCTTCCAAACCACATTTGAAGGTACCCAAAAAGTGGATTTTGTTCATCTGGGCATAGCATTTTCAGTGAGCACAACGTTAAGTTACTTATCCAAGTGACTTCTTCAGGGTGATCTTCTTTTTCAGACACTAGGGAGGATAAGATAGACAAACACAACAATGTTGTCATCTCCTATTTTGCCGGTTTATCAGAAAAACTCCAATCATGACATCTGAGTGTACTTCAGACCCAGCCACACACTCAGACAAAAACTGGCTCATCCCAAAGGCAAAACTCCTAAACACAAACTTGACAATGTAGTGTGTGCAGTACAGTGCAGTGAGGAATGCTCAGACTTTTATATTGGAGAGACCAAACAGCCACTTCACATATGCATGGCACAACATAGAAGAGCCACCTCAATGGGACAAGACTCGGCTGTCCATCTGCATGTAAAGGACAAAGGTCACTCTTTCAAGGACGCCAATGTTCAAATTTTGTACAGAGAAGACAGATGGCTTCTTTCACTCCTCTTTCAAACTATCTATGTCCACTGTGAACGACCATCTTTGAACAGAGTCTTACAACTCCAACTGTCTTCCATCTATAATCCAGTTTTGAGATCCCAT
The DNA here is from genome assembly GCF_963576455.1 of Neolamprologus multifasciatus. Lineage (NCBI taxonomy): Eukaryota > Metazoa > Chordata > Actinopteri > Cichliformes > Cichlidae > Neolamprologus > Neolamprologus multifasciatus. The sequence continues at coordinate 4,721,952 of NC_140457.1, read as the reverse complement.
CCTAGACACCTTAACACCCACTCATATTCTGGGCCTTTTGACCTCAGGAAATCACATGATAGGGTGGGGCTAGGTTTCACAGTGGGTTCACCCGAAACCTTGGCTGATTGTGACCCACACCAGTTTTCACACCTTTGCTCGTGTGATTAGGTAGAGGATCAATAGGGGCACTCCAATAGGGCTTAAAAATCTGGGACTCTCTGCCAATTGCTCTTAGAACTGAATATGCTTCTCAGATGAGAGGTGAAACGTCTTCAAGCAACTTCAAGAAGTCCAGACGCTTTTCTTTCCAAGCTCCTTAGACCACGATGACCTGAATGACTGAGAACCTTCACAGACATTTTGGAACCCCTGGCACACCCATGTTTGTTTGTGTATGGGAAATAGGTGGAATTAAGACACAGTTCAAAAGTAAACACACTTGGTTGGTGCTGAGAGTGGTGCTGTTGCTGAGGTTGGGGTCATCCTGTAATCTCTTACGCACTACCTCCAGCAGTTCAGTGACTGGAATACAAGTGAAGAGAGATGTAAATTTATACTTACCTGGATGATTGAGCATGCATCAAGACAAATTTGAAGGTAAATAATTCACCTACTGAAAAAGTGGGCACACAAAATGAGGTTATGTTTTCACATAACATTTATTTCAAATAGCCTTTGAGTTTTTGATGTGAGGGCTGAGTGTTTAAATTTCAAAAGCCAGAATGTCAGTGAACTAGCAGCTCACACAGCTCATGATCCATCACAATTGACTGCTAAATTCGACATGTTGACAATAGAGTGAAGGCAATAACTTATTGCTATTGTTATTGCTTGGCTATAACGTACAAACAAATTAAAATGCACAGAGAATGACAAAATGCAAACTTGACCTCAGGTACAGTTTGGATGATGACCAATTAGGTGCTCGATATTAACAAATTTCACAACATTTTGGTCAATATTGTAGAAGTAGCTGTTCTAGTGAATTGTGACTGGATGGACAGGCACACACCTTGACAAGACCTCATTTGCCTTATGGCCAGCATGTAAAAATGTCTTTTGCATTAATGAACCTATACAAACATATTTGCTGATAACCAAAATCTAATTAATTATTATAATAGCATCCAAGTTAGTTCTCCAATTGGAATGTGTGACATAAAAGCGAATGTAAAAGAATCTCAAAAGATTATATTTAAGTGCTTAATATAGAGAATGCAATCTTATTTATTTGTTTGTTTTTTTAATCTAAAGAAAAAACATCTTGGTCCAGCAGAACATTTAAAACAAAGACAAAAAGGCAGATGAGGCATAAAATTAACAGTTGCAGCCTCAGACTTTTTGAAGGTCTATGCTGGAGGGCAGTGATCCAGTTTTTAACAGAACTGCATTTAAAACATGCAGTTGAGCATTTAAACATGCTGTTCAGCATTTAGAAAATGCATAGAAGCGTATTCAGTGTGTAAAACTACAAATTTGGGGTTATTACATTTACGTTGTTCATACACTTCTTTTCTCTTAGCATTCATGGTTTTAACTGGACCCTTAGCATTGCACAGACTCACTGTCTGCTGCTCTTGCACGAGCGCCATTCACACGATCTCACCCTTCCATGATGCATGCTATGGGAAAGGAAAGGAAGGGGGGGAAAAAAACACACTTTAGCCATTTCTCAGAAAATTTACGTTATTCATTTAGTTACTTTCCAGCTGGAGCCAACTCCGAAATTAGTCCCCACGGTGCACTGATATGTCAGGTCATGGTCCCCACCAGCATAGGAAAACAAACACACACACAGAGCTTGTTTAACCTTGATAAAATGGCTTCAATCAGGTCTCGTTCTTCACTTGGTGAGAATTGTTGTCCTAATAGCACAGTTTTATAGCTCATTAAAATGCAGTGTTAATGTTAAGGGCATGGCTGAGACTCATTTAGCTTACAGAAGTCCAAAAATCTCTTTTTACAGGAGGTTTTGTTGTCTTTTTTTACAGTTTTCAAAAATCTCTTTTTACACTTGGCATGTGCTAAATAACATTTACACTTTGCACTGAAGGATCAAGTACTTGAGTGTATCCCAATCTTGCTGATAATGCTTGACTATTTTTAAAACTGTTTTGGCACAGGGCGTGACAGTCCACATCAACTACCAGATGGCCTATGTCTCCATACTTTCCATCAGTGAGATCTAATTAAGTCAAGTCAAATTTATTTGTATAGACACCAGGCACCAGGTTATTCAGAGTGCTTTACGTGTTTACGTGTACTGCACAAGGTGGCAAAGTATGGAGTCAGCTAATTCTGGACAGGCTAGTTTTCATATTTGTATAATGTGGAGAAATCATGAGGTGAAGTATACACAAAGCAGACTGCGAGTGAAGCAACTTCTCCTGACTACCACAATTATTTATTTATTGATTATCATTAAAGCACAAATTACACTGTAAATGAGGTGAGAACTTTTCTAAACTTTCATTAAACTTGACAGCAAAAGGAAAGATAATGAATGAACTCTTATGAACTGCACTTGTATTGGATCGGGGCAGCTGCTGTGCTGGTAGATGTTCAGTATAAAGGCAAATCTGTCAATGTACTTTTAATCTATGTCACATGTGGTTGACCTATGGTCAATGACCAAAAAGACTGGCTTGCTAATTTAAGTGGCTGAATTGAGCTTCCTCCTAAAGGTGCTCCTTAGAGATAAGACGAGCAGCTCCATTGTTGTGGCTCAGAGTAGAGCTCACTGTTTCTCTGCACAGGTGTGATGGGTGAAGGATCTGACTTTGGATGCCTTCAGGAGAGAGCTGGGCATATCCAGTAGGGAGTAGGCCCCAGGCAGATCCATGACCAGATGGAGACATTATGCCTCTGGAATGACTTAAACTCAAGATGCAGTGGCTAGGAAATATTAGTATATTGTGTGAATATTTATATAGCCATTATAATATTTATAATATTGTGTACACATTTGTGTATTATGAAACTAGAAAAATACAAAACAATTTAATGTTGTCCTCATTCCACTGACTGTACATAAATCATCAAGCAATTAATGTAAATCATCCTCTCCACACAATAGAGTGGTTGGTTCTAACTGCAGCACAGTGATAATGTATACACAATGGCCATATGCACCCACACACACCAACAGAAACTCAATAATCCTCAAAGATACTCTATACCAGTTGTTGCCATACTCCATACCCCATGTTATAAAATCCCTTTAAATGTCTTTGTAGTTTGATTCCATGGCACGCACGCGCACACACACACACACACACTCAAACACTAAGTGAACTGTGCACTTGAAATTCTCCTTGCTTCAATACATGAAGCCTGTATCGGATCATTTTGTATTCTTTGTGTATGTGTGTACTGTTATACAATACTACTTGTTGTAAAAGAATGACATCAAATAGTTGACATTAAAGATGAAAGTCTGTGAGCATCACTGTCAGTGGATATCAACAGCCAATCTGTTTCATAGATGAAAGAATGACTGAGGAATATTGTATCACTCTTTTAGTCATGCATTATTCACACTGCTATTCCTGGTTAATTTAGCCATACAAATGAACTGCAGTTTTATGCTACAGATCCTGGAATTCAGCTGCTTTGTAAGAAATTTAAAGTTCACACTACGGCCAAAAAACTAGATTATTTTGCTTTGGCAGAGGTAATTGCTGAGTGTGATTAGTGCTGTCTGAAACCTCCTGGATAGGTGGAAAATGAGAAAAGGAAGAACTCTTAAATTTGTGGTGCTGTTATTTAAAACTGGTCTTTGCAGACCATGCATGCTCTGAGTCCCTTTGTTTTTGAAAGAATTCAATCAGTTAAATTATTTTGGGTCATTTTACGTCAGAGATTAACTTATGATACAGTGTGCTGACTCTTCTGTGACAACTTCACAAAAATTCATCTGGTTTTTTTTGTCGTTGTTGTTGTTTTATTTACCCATTGAACACTTCTGTTGTGAAGTGGCAGCAGTAGGAGAGTGGATGCTGAATATAGAGGATGATATAAACAGAGATGGGCAGTAATCAAATTACTTTTTCAAGTAACAAGTAATGTAAGGAATTACTATTGCAAAAAAGTAGTTGGATTACTGTTACTTTCCCATAAGCATGCTGTGTTACTGCATTACTAAACCGTGTGTAGATCAACAATGGACAATATGGAGTGCGGGAGAGAGGACAACCATGTAGTGTTAAAAGCAAGGCAGTACTTGCATTACTTCAAGTTTTATTCTGTAAAAAGTGACAAAACCATTAGTGTCCGCTGTACACTCTGTGTGGGAAGAAAACGTCTTTCTACAGCAAAAAATTAAACTTCAAATCTGAGCAAATCTGGATATAAATTACTTTCTGGGTATAGGTATGTTTTATTGGTAGCTGGCCACTTTCAACTCGGGACAGGAATGGCACTCCCACTAAGAATGGAAACTACCATTACAGAAAGTAAGTAGAAAGGTTAAACAGTAATCATAGTCAGTGTTGAAGCCTTGAAGTATTTCCTCAATCTGGACCACTTGTTAAAGTACATAAACGCATCTGAAAAAACTGGTGTTCTGTATGTTTTAAAGCAAAGTCTTTAATTCAGCATATACAGGTCCTTCTCAAAAAATTAGCATATTGTGATAAAGCGCATTATTTTCTGTAATGGACTGATAAACATTAGACTTTCATATATTTTAGATTCATTACACACAACTGAAGTAGTTCAAGCCTTTTAGTTAGGAATTTTGGGTTTTCATGAGCTGTATGCCAAAATCATCAATATTAAAACAATGAAAGGCTTGAACTACTTCAGTTGTGTGTAATGAATCTAAAATATATGAAAGTCTAATGTTTATCAGTACATTACAGGAAATAATGAACTAGATAGAATCTATGAACCAGATTATGTATTTTCATATGTTATAACGCTGGTATGATTTTTTAAAATTATGAATTTTTTGTCTACTAATTCTTAGAAATCCAGAAATGTTTTCACTTATCAAAGTTATCTCAGATATCTCAGATTCCTTTACAAAAGTGGAACTATGTTTAATTACTTCTAGGCATTTGCAGATTGTAAATTGTACAGGAATGTGAACAGACTCAAACTTTAATTACACATTGTAAGAATAAGAAGAGGATGAAAACAGACTGACTGCTACTGGGAACAAATAGATGAGCAAATAAAGATGAACACAATTATTATTTTGAGGGGGGGGGGTCTGTCATAACCCTGGGGCTACAGGCTAAACAGAATTATTCTCATCTGAACAAGTCTTGTTTCTTCTTGCTTGCTTCTCTTTTGACTTCCACCATGTATCACCTTCTGTCTCTTTATCTTGGTAATAACAGCAATTCCAAGTATTTGCTGACCAGTGTGATTCTAATTGAATGCAACTCCTGGAGCTATAACCTCTCACGGTTCTATACGGTTCTATCAATCTAATCAAGTAGACTTTAATCTCATTCTTTATTTCTTTTCTTTGCGTGTTGTTATAGCCAATAAGGGCAAGGACGTGACAGCTGCATAGGAAGGCTAATTTGAGTCGCCTTTTAATGAAACGATTTAAAGTTGAGTGTGAGTGGTGCTGCTTGCTGCTTGGACTGAATGACGGATTTCAAGTGAAATGCAATCTTTATAATGCTGCCAAATTGCACATCACAGATATTTTTTTCTGCGTGTGATGTGCCTCATTTCAATCACAGAGGACAAAAATGAAACCTATTGTGTTACAGAGGTGTACAGCATCAAATATAAGAATCACTGTAGTGTTATATCTTAATCCAAACCTAGTGCAACATTTCTTTCACTGCTCCTGAAAGATGTTTCTACACTTTCTTCTGTTCGTGTTGGGAGATTTATTGTAATTTGTAATTGTAATTAAATATTTGTTGGAAATATGGGAAAAGAGATTCTTTAACAACCTGACATGCCACGCTGGTGTCTAAAAATGTTTGGCTTTGAACCGGCTGGAGTCACAGGGAGCGGATTCCTCTGTGAATGAGTCACTTGATTTCTCTTTACGCCACACAGGTGCCCATTAATGGACAGTCAAGATTTGTTGGAATGGGTTGAGGGTGGCTAGATTGGATTTCCAGGGGATTCTCATTTCAGTCAACTCTAATCTGAGAGAGAGAGAGTAAGGAGGGGGGAGGAGTGATGGAGCAGTCCAGGATAAAACATCCCACTGTGAAGCTTTTAAATTCTGCCACTTGGAGAAACCACTTCTGACTGTGTGTGCGTTTGTGTGGAAAAAAAGTGACCCCTTGGTTTTTTAATTAAATATGTAAATTGCCCCCAAATCCCCAACCTACAAATCAGGAATTATTTAAACTGCAAACTCACAGACAAATATTAAAAAATAATCTTACAGTGTGTAAAATCTCACCACTAGAAGTTGCAGATTGAGTTTTCTTACAAGCGCATAATTCTCGCGATGGTGGCTGCTATAGCAACCATGTTTTAGTCAGTCGGAATAGATCAAAAAGAATTTAGTCGGTTGCTGCTGTTAGCCTCTGTTAGCTGCTGTTAGCCAATGTTAGCTGCTGTTAGCCAATGTTAGTGAATTTGTCTTCGAAGTTGATCTAAGACTCTGCTGCTTACCAAATAAGCTCTCATATGATGTAAGAATGTAATCAAACTATATCAGAGGAAGAAAGTGTAATTTGGGTGTCATCAGGACGTGACAATGGTAAATGGCCTGTATTTATATAGCGCTTTACTAGTCCCTAAGGACCCCAAAGCGCTTTACACATCCAGTCATCCACCCATTCACACACTGGTGATGGCAAGCTACATTGAGGCGAGGCTGCCGGACACTGGCGCCACCGGGCCCTCTGGCCACCACCAGTAGGCAACAGGTGAAGTGTCTTGCCCAAGGACACAACGACCGAGACAGTCCAAGCCGGGGCTCGAACCGGCAACCTTCCGATTCCCAACTCTTGAGCCACGATCACCCTCCACACAGTGCGAACACCATTCCCATACAGCAGCCGGGGAAACAGAAGAACATCATAAATAAATGTGGTTATTTCAGCTGGACATTTGTCATAGCTGGGAAGGCATCACTTGGATGAGTGATGAAATGTTTTTCCCACTGAAAATGCTGCGTCCAGAGGAAAAGTGTGATTTCTGTTCATGTTAACCAGCTGTTATTGTTTAACCATCTCATTGTCAGCTGAGTGGAGAAGGGATGTCTAACCTACTGACAACAAGTAATTGTGACAATATCGGAACTATATAAGCAAGTTTGTCTGTGTGTGTGTTAGAGCACTGACTTCACCGCAGGAGATGATGCTTGAGGTTAGGAAAATGTGATTAGGCAAATGGCAAAGTCCATCAATTCTAAGTTTATGTGAATGCATCATTACTTGAGTAAAATATTATTTTTCTTCCTATCAAATAATCTCAAAAATGATGGAGTGTACCTTTTAAATAGCTTATCAAGGACCATGAAGTCTGGGCTGATGACACAAACAAAGAATTCAAAAGTGATTAGAGCACTCGACACTTTTTCGACAACAAGCAAACAACTATGCAGTCACTCTGTTGTGTTTACTGTCGGGAATCTGATGTTTGCGCTGATGTTACGAGTGGTTGCAAATGAGATACAGAGATGGAGAGTAATCAAAAATTCCATAGTGCCTTACTGCATTAATCTGCTGAGTGTTTGATGGTTAGATTACCCCTACTCCACAATATAACCATGATTAAACTATCACCAGGAAGAGCCTCCTCTCATTTCAGCTTACTCTATCTTCAGTCACTTCAACTGGTTCACACAATAAGACGGTTTCTCTCTCTTATTGTTTTGGGTATTTAAAATTTAAATGTTTTAAAGTAGCATCACCTCAGTGGACAATAGATGCACATGAATTACACGTGTATGCTAGTAATGACACATAGAAAACACTGTCATAAACATTGTTACGCTGCATTATTGCATGCACCGTACATTAAGCATCTTGCACAAGAACTGGGAGACTAGTGTATTAGTTTGGTAGCACAATGTGTAGCTAAGTTAGAGACTCAGAGACCATTTCAGATACTTTTATGTTATTACACTTGGACTACTGCAAGAACCCTTTCATCTGCCTTAAGCGCAAACCTACACATACAGCTCTCAGCTGTTTTGTAAAAAGTTTAACCAGAACTAAGAGATGATATGCTCCTCTTTATGTCTTTTAATACTGGTCCCAGGTGCCTTTTAGAATAGATTTTATCATTCCAATAATTGCTGATAGTCCATGAGCTTTATAAAAGTCTAGACTTCAATAACATCTTGACAATTTGATTTAAAATCCACCGGCTGTATACTGTGGTATGCTGAGGCAATAACAAAAAATGTGTCCTTGTAGACTTAACTGCATGTCTCTGACAATTTAGTATCGTTTGGATCAATACAGACCTTGAAATCCTCTAGAAAAGGTATGTTCCAGGCACCTCCACCAGACCACCTCCCACTCCAGGTGGAGGTATTCTGGAATTATCTGCCTGTGGAAACTGTCTTTAAGTTGAGTCTCAAACCATGCTTAAACTGTGCTATATTATATTTTAAAGTATGTTTAATCAAATTCTTTGTTTTGTTTTGTTGCTCCTGTGAAGCCCTTCATAACGGGAGTTTTTAAGGTGTTATATGAAGTTTATTATTACTATTGAAACTGTTATGTGGCTCTTCAGTTGTAAAGTGTTTCACTGTGTTAACCTATTAATTGCTCACACTGCATCAAAACAGCAAATCTGTGGTGTGTTTAAGAATGGAGAAAAGAAAACTCCACTGCAAGCTGATAATGAGATGTGGATTTAATACGGCAAGTGTCACCCTTGGAATAGCATATACGCATTTGATCAGTTGTTGTAAAAGAACAGTGATTAAAGAAACACTTGGAACAGTAGTGATATAAAATGCATCCAAGTGCATAAAACCCAGTGGGGTTCTGTGTAGTGCCTGTCGGTGTTAAAGGTTATTCAGTCAGCAAACACGAAATGCTCCATTTCTTTTTAATGTTTTGTATAAAGTGAAGATCTTTTACTCACTTATGTCTGAAGTGATTAGCTTTGTTCTGCGAGCTTAATTGGAAAAAAGAAATTGTGCTTTCTGAGTTCACAAGCAGCACAACATCAAGATCGCAGACACCACACAAACATAAAACCAAAGCCAACAAGCAAAGAGATGAAACTGTTGCCTTTATTGCCAAATGTGGCCCTTGATCTTAGCAGATTGGATCTGAGAAGCAAAGAAACAGAAATATGGAGGTTGAGAGAGAAAAAGTGGGAAAAATCACTTTATTCTTTTTCTTTTTTTGCAGCGGTACAAAAATGAGCTCACATCTTTGTAGCTGCTGGATGAACAGAGAATAAAAAAATCTGAGTACAGAAGAGGAGGAAACAGGGAAACGAGTGGAAGGCAGGGAGGGAGAGTGATTGCACAACAGAAAGCTATAAAAGTCCCATTAAGCTCTCAGCCTTGATTGGTCTACAATTAAATGTCCATTTTCTTTGCCTGCATAGACAAGGTTGGCAACTTCACTTCGGCAGTTGGTTTACTGTGTGTGTGGGGGGGGGGAGGGGGGTAAAAGCCAGCTATTTATTGTTGAGTCTAAGTGGTGCTGCTACACGACCACACTTACCTGTCCAAGATCCAGGAGCATGTCAAATTGATTTCAAAAATCAGTTAATTGGATAAAGACGCAAACAGTATCAGCCTCTGTAATCATGGTTTGTTTGCCCTGGAAGTTCACATGAGACGGCCGTTAAACAATGTTTCTGTTTGACAGGGTGGGAAAAAAATAGGAAAGCTTTCATATAACATTACATCAAGAAAATCTGCTGGAGTGTAAATGGATGATATTTAGCAAAGTCTGTACTGGAAAGCGCTTGGAAAGCTGTAGACAGTGGTTATGTTTACACCCATGCTCTGGATCGGCTTCTTTTCCATCTGCACCTTTCAACATTTCCACAGCATCACGCACCTGCCTGCAGTCCTGATCTATACATTGTGTTTTATATATTAAGTTTCCCTTTAAAAATGTGTTGCATCAATATATATTGCATTTTTTTCAGTTTAAAAAAGTCTGAGGTTGAAGATTTGCATAAATGTACTCAGAGTTAGCCGTTTGTGTATCTAACTGCCTAAAGCAATTAAAATCTTTGCAACCTTGGCTTCAAATACATTTCTCTCATGAGGCTGCACTGATACCGATCAGTATCAGTGAATCAGATCCAGTGCTATGCTCGTGTACATGGACTCCTTAATCATAAAATTCATCTGCTCTACAGCAAGCACATTAACCTCACCTCAAGCAATGACACAAGTCTTTTCGGTCTTTAGAGACCAGTGGCAAAAAAACATGCGCGCTGGCTTCATTAAAAATGTAGCAGGCACTACTGCTACAGCAATGCACTCTTAAAGGAAAGAAATTTCTCCCCAAGTCCCTTTTGCTTTTTTTTTCTGACACGCTTTATTTCAGTTTCAGTCTATGCCTTTGTCCTGCAGTATACCTGCTGGGGGGAAGGAGACACGGAAACAAGTGGAACAGGACACTCCAAAGGGGCGATTAATTCACCCAAGATGTGTCAAGACCCACTCAAGTTAAGTGTGCCTCCTAAAGCAGAACACCTCTCACCCGCAGCTCATCAACATCAGCAGAAAATGGGACCCAGCAGTCTGATAGTCAGGAGAAGTGCACCAAAAATCCATCAGCCACAGCGAAGCCCTGGGTTTTGGCTACAAACGTTTGCATGATTGTAAGCTTGCTAAATTAGCTTGTTGGCAAAAGTTTGCAAATAACTTTAGCGTGTACTGAGGTCAATATTTTTGTGCCAAAAGATGAATGTTTTTGATTAGTAATGAGCAGGATGATGTACAGGCAGCTGCTGCTCAGGGCAAAGTGGTCCAGTTTGCATCAGTCGATTCGCTTAGCTGGGTTTCAGCTTGTGATAATGACTATTGAGCTCAATGACACAGCTTAGTCACTGAAATTAAAACATTTATTCCTATTTCAGCATCTTATTATTTTGCCAGTGTTTGTATAATTCTTCATACATGGTTGGTGAAAATGTATTAATTTTTTCTCATATTCATGCTTAACACCAGTTTGCCCTTATTTATAGTCAATTAATATCCCTTGTTACGCTGTTTACTTTACTTTTTATTAACATAATCTCATTAAAATTCCATTTGTTGCTTTTTTTTCATGTTTAACACAATTTGTTCACACAGTTGTATAGCAAAAATTGAAGCTACACGATAAAACAAAAATAACAATAATAAGCTTCAGAAATAATCCACTTTTCTCTAGAGTCCTAAATTGTCATGATATCTTAAAGCCCTCATAGTATGACATTATCCCAATGGAGCGCGTAAGCTTATTGGTGGTTACAAAAGTTTCCATAACTAAGAGGGGCGCAAGATCCTTCATCTATCAGCCTTTCTTTTGAATCAACTTCAACATATTTTTTTCCTTTGATATGGTGCCTGTGAACCCAACTTCTACTGGCCAACAAAAAAGCAGCTGAATAGAGGTTTATCCAGGATCCAGGACACTCTTGCCATTGGGTGCTGGTGCTAACTTGGTTAGCTTACCCAAATAAAGTCTTAAGCTTAAATTTCAAAACTTACATTTTAACTACTGATTTTATCTACTGTTCTGATTTTATCTGTTTTTGTTTGTTTGTTTTAATCAATTTTAAATCATTGTTTTTGTTTCTAATATATCTGTAAAGCACTTTGAATCACCTTGTTGTTGAATTGTGCTATACAAACTTGCCTTGTCTATGTGTAGGAAAACACTGCAATATATGAAAATGTGATTCAGGTGTACTGTAATGGTCTTTAAGTTTAACTTATCATAAAATGTTTGATCATAGGGGATTGCTCCGATGCTGGGATTCTCTCTTATAATATTTTTAACTTGCATTTTATATTGCAAGATATTGTATTTTATTGTCAAGTGACACTTATAATAAATAATAAATACATGCACATTATCTGGACTTCTCTTTTTTCTTGTTTGTGAAGCAAAATGATCATCATTTCTTTAGAGGAATTTAAGAATTAACTAAAGCTCAGCCAGGACTCATAAATGTATTTAGTTAAGTTGGAGCTATGACAAAACACATTTCAGCTGGAACTCGAACCAGCACAAAGAAGTTCATTTTGTTTGGCTGTGCAGTTTAATTGCTGAGGTTCGGGTAAAAATAAGCCACAAAAGAAATGTAAAGTGCACATTTTGCTAATTGCACAAAATGTTCAAGTAATTTTACCTTTAGTACCAGATTGCACAACTATGGATGCAGACCAAAGTCGGGTCTTGTTCTCTCAGAAACTTTGTGAACAGCTTGCTGCAGTGATGGTGAGTCTCCTTTCTCGTTTGCATAATGAAACCAGACAGCAGCGCTAATGGCAGCACGACAGTTACTGCAGTTACATTAAAGCAGAGCTCTAAGAGGTTCTTAAATGTTTGAGTGAGTTAAATCCAATACAGCTACTGATTTCAGTGTGTGTGTGCATCAGTTTGAATCAGCCTCAATATATTGTTGTAATCACAAGGATCTATAACACCAAAAAGCTCATCAAGCATGTCATTTCTTGACTTCTATGGAAAGTATTAACATTTATATGCTAATGCTCAATGTAAACGTGCTATTATTGTTTGTAGAAAGTGTCCTGTTGTTGTATGGGGTGGTTGTTGAGTGGCTAGAACAGCTCCCTGTAACATGTTCCCTGGAAGATCCACTTTATGAAGTGCTACTGAGTAAAATAGGTACTAGGTTGATTCATTATAATAACTTCAGTGTTATACAAGGATTACCATGCAAAAAGTATGAATTTTTTCAGTATCCATTGAATCTACATTCTAAATTATTATCGCACTAAGCTATACTTTACTTTACTAATTTCAGCATGTTACCTTCCTGAACAAAGACCGTGAACAAATTAAACATTACACCCACCCACAATCAGCATGGTGGCATTGTAAGTGTAGTCATATAAACAAAAACTCTTGCAACAGAAATTACACACAAGTACCCTCCTGCAGGGCCACAGGCATGGCTGTGGACTCCAAGAGGATGATTATTAATCCTGAAGTATGTTTTTTTTACTGTTGTGGAGGAAAAAAACCTTTCCATAGAAAATCATTTCAACATAGTTGACCAAGGAAACATTCTCTGAAAAAGAATCAGTAGATTTACTTCAACAGCAGCACGAGGAAAATTAGCTTTTTCTATCATTTATTTAACAAAAATATCAAGTGAAGCAATGTCTTTTCATGGAAACAGCCTCAGAAACTACTGTTGCTTCTTACTTCTTGTGGGTGTTTTGCATAATTGTCCATCAGTCTCTGGCACCGATTTGCTGTAATTTTTGTGACTAATCTCCCCTGCAAAATTCCTTCAGTGTCGAGATGTTTTCTTGCATAAGACTGCCTGTTTCTAATGTTCCACAAGCTCGTAGGTATTCTTTTTGAATCATTCCATGATGGATTTACTAGTGCACGTGATCATTACCATGTTGAAAGGTCAACTTCAGACAGATGGCCTCTCATTATCTTCGAGCACTCTTTGATATTATGCGGTATTTATAGATGAATCAAAGACTGAAGGCTGTGGATTCCCTGAGAAGTGCACGCTCTCGCTGTCTTTAGTCTGCATGTCTACTATTATTGCCAAACAGTTCTAACTTTGATTTGATTGTGCTAACGTTTGGCTGTATTTCACCAGCAGACTGTAGTTTAGCTCTAATTTTCTCTGTGAACAGCAAAAGCTTTATTTCAGCACAGCTGCTATGCAGATCCAGCGCTTTTAAGCGTTACCTGGGTTTAAGTGTTTTTTTTTCCTTTGCAGTGAAATTGTTTAAAATGGTTTAAAAATAATCTGTAAATCATTTTCAGAAAGCCTGCAAAACTTACAGGAATCCTCTTTAGAGGGTGTTGGCATGAAGATCACACACACTTCAACACATTCCAACAGCAGACAGCAGACCCTAGATGCCAGATGGCAAAGATGACAGGCTTGAAGAATAGCACCCTACGAAGGATTTAGGGTTGTACTCACTTGTGAAGATGACTACCAAATTTTAATTTTGCATGATTAACACCTTTATTGATAGGCTCTTCAAAGAGAATCAACTGTTTGCTTGTTCAACTTAGTTCTCACACGACAGCCCCCTGTGTGCGTACCAGTCTATTTAACATTTAAAAAATAACCTGCTTTAATGATGAAGAGGACTCCTGGAAAGTAACAGAAAATATATTCAAGTGTTTGATTCCTTTATCTATGTTTTGTTTGTTTTTGTTTTCTTTTGCTGCTGAGCTCATTTAGTAGTTCAAGAGAAGATAAGTTGGACCTGAAACTGTGTATTTATCCCACAGGAGTAAGCTGTGTGATAAAATGCTGTCAGCGCAACAAGAAAATCTGTGACTAAATGAGTAAGTGGGCAAAATTGGTGCCTTTGACTAAACGAGTATTTATTTCTGTAAACAGATACCATGGCCCATTCAATAGTCATTACTGGTTATCTTAGCACACAAAACTAGACGTGCTATAATGAAAGGTCAGAAAAAAACAAGCAGAGAGAGGAAATAAAGGATGAAACATGTCTGTTATACATTTTGTTGTATTTCTACTCAAGTTAATTTACTGTATTGTGCTTTTGAGGTTTCATTAAAGGTTTTTTCTTCATTTTTTGTACTTGTAATGGTGGATGCTCATATAAACTATGCCCAAAGATTCAAATACTGAGGTCAGCTTATGCTTAAAGAATAACTGCAAGTCAAAAAAACTGCAATTTTTTTCTACTCTTGGCTCTGTGTAATCTATGTGTCACTGCATGAAAACATCTTTGTAAAACCTTTGGTCTATCTCACTCTTAAACCTAGATTATGCTCCTTTGCAGATACAGACATGGACAACTGAAAAAAGAGCTGAGCTTTAAGTGTGTTTTTAAAAGAGACATAAGGAGCACTAATATACCCACTTACTGTTGGGAGGAAATTTCCTATTTACACTGATGTAAATACTGTTGTCCATGAGGAAGTCCACGGGCCTGCCTTTCTTTTCTGACCACGTGAACTACAGATAATTTCCATTACAATGCACCAACTATACAAGCTCACCAGGCAGCAGACTTTAAGTGGCTGTCAAAGTATAACATGAATGACTACTTTGCCTGTCCAGTTAGGCACTTGCCTTTTTTTAGATCTCAATAGTAAAGGTCTTTTAGGATCCATTTACTGAGTACGTGGATGTTAGTGGATGTTCTGGCAAGTGTCTCCATGTTGATGACCTTGTGTTTGTCTTTCTAACAGGAAAACACAAAGTGTTTAACTTGTTGTCCAAGATTGGCTGCCATAGTGTGTCACACACACACGGTATATAGTAAAAGTAAGCAAAAGTAAAGTAAAGTGCAGCAACCAACAGGCACAATGTGCTTTCACCTCTGCAGGATGAGCAGTTGACAAGTGTTTGTAGACATGTCAACATCTTCCTCGCAAACTACAGGTGAGCACAACAATCTGCTGAAACCAAAACAATCACTAGAAGACTTTTGGTGCAAAAACCTCTTTGGAGCCTCCACCACTGACTCACCATGTATTCAGGGATGGCACATTTTCCCTAGTGAGCGGGGATTGCCAGGGAGTTGGCAACAAGTCTCTGGGTCTGTGTGACTGAGTCCTAAGATAAAGATTATACTGTTCTGTGAATCATCCAAAGCTACTCTAGTAGCTCTATAAAAATACAGATTTGGGAGTTTGCATAACAGGTACCCTTTAATAATGAGTTTTAGGAGCAAACAAAAACAAAAACATGAAAAGCAAAGATTTGAGAGATCGTGATTAAGCTCATTTGTTTTTGTTTGTTTATTTTACCATAGGTTTCTCCTGAATACAAAAAAGAAAGGCCTCAAAAGTTTTTTAAAAGCCAGTTTTATTTACTCAAGGATATTAAAAAGCAAGTAGGTATACATAACAAATGCATAAGAAAATGTATATACTATTGCTTAGTAAGGTAAATATGCAAACCTGTCACAATTGCCCCCCAAAGGTCCATTTTGAGCATCTGGTAGGGTCTAGTACAAAGTCTAGTTGATTTAGACACAATGAGTGTCACAAGCTACCACTTAAGTTTTCTCTAAAGAGACTGAATGAATCATTAAGCAGATTGCCGCCATTTGTTTAAGACACATTCACTGTTCTTCATTTACAATATCCTGCTCAGTCATGACCATTTCATTCCTGTTTTAAACTGATCAGTTCAACTTCACATACGTACACATTCATACAGCAAACAGAGAAAATCTCTGTTTTAGAAGAACATATTTTGTCTTTCTTTATCATGTTGTCGCTGTATTTTCCAGTGCTGGAACAACCACACGCAACCAAAGCTATAATCACATTAAAGGACAACAGTTTTATGGTCATAGTAAACATATGTTGTCGTGATTTGATTTAAATCTCCCTTCATCCCCATTTCCCCTACCCCTCTTGTCTCCTCCTGTTTCTTTGCTTCTCTCTGTCTTTGTCCCTCATGAATACTGAGCAGCACATCAAATATTCATAGCACACAACACACAATCAGCCACGCACTGGGGCGCGCGCACACACACACACAAGCTTCCATATGAACTTTTAACAAACGAACTTCACGCACGCTCACCCTCGCCCACTCTGTCTTATGCACTTCAACGCACACGTTCGCACATATACGTACAGTGGTGCCTGTAATTTATGTGCTGCAAGAGAAAGAACCAGCTCAAACCAAGCGGCCATGAAAGTTTAATACATACAGTGTCCAATGGATTCACAAACAGACACACACAGAGCCACGAGTGTGTGCTAGTATAGACTCACCGCATCTCTTTCTATACTCACACCTATTAAAGTTTAATCTCCAGGATGTCAAGTGGGCTCTTTTATTGAGCTGTTTGTACCACCTGTATTTTTTAGAGGTCTTAAATAGTTGAAACATGTTCACATTCTATGATACTGCCAACATCATCATCATCATCATCATATGCCTACTGTTAGTCTGGTGAAGCCCACAGGACCACTATATGGATTCATATTCATCATTAAGGGAAAGAGCAATATGCTCTTTATCATAGTATTTCCTGAGCTGCGCCAGCTGTTAACGTCTTTTTGGCTCTATGTGCTGCACAAACTGTCAAATGATGTGAATAAATGTATTCATTTTCTATGAGAATGCATTATATTTCTAACATTTGTATTATGTTATAGTTCATCAAAGAAAAACGTTGTTTATACATATCCCAATGGGAAAAATCATCCCATCAAAATATTCTGGTCTGGTGATTCTTGAGGTGGGCAGATCAATCCAGATATCAATAGCTTTTATTGGTATTGGATCGCTTAATAGTTGAGATTTTGTTTCTAGCCTCTAAGTTCAAAATGCAGTCCACTGAATTGTGGTACTGTCTTTTTGGGGGAAATAAAAACTATACCTCAAAAATATCTATCTGAGCCTTTTTGTATTGACTGTCATAGCTCTTTTATTTATAGCCTGTGGCACATTTAAACAACAGAATATTTTAATAAATGGTTTTATATCAAGAAGTAGACTCAAAGTCCTTTATAAACAGGCACATTCCAGGTTTCCACAAAACATAGTTATACAGATTGATACCAAGTAAATACTGGGACATGCACTTACTGGGTTAGTTGGTCGTTCTAAATTATCCATAGTTGTACATGTAGGTCTAATTGGCTGTCTGTCTCTCTGTGTTAGCCTTGTGACTAGGGATGGGTATCGTTTAGGTTTTATCCGATACCGGTGCCAAACCGGTACTTTTGAAACGGTGCTGGTGCTTAAACTGGTGCTTAAAGAATGGAGAACACAAACTTTGTCCAAAAACCTCTCATTAACTGTTTTCCACTTTTTCTTTGGTCATTTTAGCCTTTTTGGCCAGGGTGAAGGGAGTATCTGCCATCAAACAAGAAGACAGCCGCATGTAGCTATGATGATGTTTGCTAGTTCACCTTACATGCAATAATGTAATAATGTGGTTAGCCTACTCAACGTAAATTACACACAAACAACATTAAGCTACTCACGCAGAGAAGAACGGCTGCTGCTGCATCATCATCCTCATCATTTCTGCTACACTGGCAGGGCTAGGGGCCAGGACTGTACTCTTCGGGTTTTTGGGGGATGTTGCTAACTCCGGGTCCGATAACAGGCACCACACCCGCAGTAGATGTGCTCGGTGTGAGGTCTCGCAGCAAGCTATCAAATACGGCGCATTTTTCGGCTTTTAAAAAAAACGCTATGCGTCGCCAGGTGTTTCATCGGATTTGAGGTGTTACCTCCTTTGACAGTATCACAGTATCAGCTTAAAGCACTTGTTGCAGGCTGCTGAGATTGCATATTTTGCTGTGAAGTACAGCCAGACTTTTGACCGCTTCGCCTTGGGCATATTTAATCTGTAGCTCTGCTCTAAAAGAACGTACGTACCTGGCCCCGCCTACTATCCTCGGAAATGTAAAATGATTGGCTAGAATCTAAAGTGTATCACAGCTCAGGGAAAAAAGCACCAAAATAAAGCACCGAAATGTGCGCTGCTTTTCGGTCTGGTTACTACCGTTTATGTCAGAACCGTTGCCATGATGGCACCGGATACCGGTACCCATCCCTAGTTGTGACAAATTAATGACCAGTCCAGGTGTACCCAGGCTCTCGCCCTATGGTGGCTGGGTTAGGGTCCACCCCCAAGACCCAGAATTGGATAGGTGGAAAAGGATGGTTGTGTTCATGGGTAAGGACGGTTTGTCCCATGCTTGTGACAGACAACTCTATATTATAAACTACAACTATCTGCATGGCTTAATATCACTGGCTGTAATTTGGGTGTACTTAGCCCTATAATGGTACATCAGCTAGTTCATCTCATTCATGAAAAAAAAAGTGCAACTACTAAAAAGGGCTGCAATAAGCACTTTCAGTTACCAAGCCCAAACCAAACACCATATTGTTTGTCCAAGTTTCCCTGTCCTGACATGCTCTTGACATAAAAACTTAGCCTTGACCGTTCTGGGGGATGTTTTTGTTGCAACTCTTGACCTACAGCCTCCTGTGGGAAGAAGGTGAGCACACATTCTTTGGGGAATTAAGAGTATCACTTAAGAAGGAAGCAGGTTTGAGAGAGCCCTTGATTAAAGTGAAAGAACATAAAGGCTGTAAATGCAGGATCAAAGTCATGGACGTGTCTCTTTCTGAAATGAAGAGGCAGAATGTTGCACAGTCAGAGAGAGCAGTGTAATCAAAGAAAGAAGACGACGACTGAGGCAAGAAAGAGAAATGAAATGAAAGGGACAATATGTGAGACTGTAACAATGGTTTCAGTCTAACCTGAGCAGAAATGAGTGTCACGCTTGTGTAATTTGAGTGCTTTCGTAAATGGTCAGTAGATGGTCATAGTGTGCGGACAATTGGCCATTCTACAAACTAATTATTGTAGAACATCTAATCCTCAAACCAAAGACTTCAATCTGGTACCATTCTCCACTTCAGACTTTGTTCTGGTTATTTTCTAAGGGGTTTCCTTTAATTGCAACTAAGCACCCCAAAGTACAATAAACCTCACCTTGTGCTACCACAACAGCCTTGAACCATGGAAGCATTGACTCCAGAAGGCCACGAATGGAGCCTATAGCGCAAAGGGAAGAAAGGAAGTGAATAACTACAATAAAATGTTTTTTAACCCTTTAAAGCCGGTCGGAGCGGGCACGCTCTGTTTTGCGTAACAATTTTTAAATCCCGGTAGCTCTGCAACCACATAAGCTAGCGCAATCATTTTTTTTTTTTGCATATGAAACCGGAGGAGTTGTACTTACATCTTATGGCATCACCTTGTCCTAGGTCACGGTTTCCTTCCACATATAGCTTTGCAAAAACTGCATAAAAAGCACTTGCAGCAACAAAAACATAATATCCAGAAACACGCTTTGCCGATCCGATCAGCTGTTTGTAACTCTTCCTACATCCATCAGCGCGAACTGCATGTCCTCCATGTCCTGCCCGAAACCGGAAGTGACGTCATTGTGCAGAAATGTAGTTTTTTACCATCAGGGCCTCATGAGCCTATACTGGTGTTTTTAAAAGTTATGTTTGACTTTATGACTTTCTGTGTCGTTTCTGGGATGCTTAGAACTCAAATTGCACTGCTGGAAATAGTTTATTTTTATGCATATGCTGTTATTTTGCAAATTTGCATTAGAATATGTATTTTCGTTTTTCCTGCAGTATATAAAAATTGGTGTATTTCAAAAATAAAACTATGAAGACACTTAAAATAAATTTCCTGTGGTGGGAAACTATTTTGTGAAACTTTTTTGTATTTACAGTTTTGAGGGATAAGCCTTTTAAATTTCTCTAACTAGAAATATATGTTAAAAAACAAAAACGATTTTACATTTTTTTTGTAGTTTATTGCACTTTTTTGCAATGTATGTAATTACTATGCACTTAATGCATACATATTATTAAAATTTGGGCTATAATGGTT
Organism: Neolamprologus multifasciatus; assembly: GCF_963576455.1. Lineage (NCBI taxonomy): Eukaryota > Metazoa > Chordata > Actinopteri > Cichliformes > Cichlidae > Neolamprologus > Neolamprologus multifasciatus. The sequence continues at coordinate 4,701,455 of NC_140457.1, read as the reverse complement.
GTATTGATGTATAGCAACTTGAAATGCTCCCAAAAATGGCACTACAGCATGTAAAAATATAATATAAGCTGTGGCAGACTTGGTTCTATGGTAGGTCTTAAAGGGTTAAACTGTCATTGTCATTTACTGGGAAGCTAATTCTACTGCCAAATAATTTAAGGTTCACCAAACTGGGTTCAGCACCTTGGACAGCGCTCATGCTTCACACAGGAGCCGCATCAGCACCTTGGACAGCCTGGGCACCTTGGACACAACATGTGGCCCACAAAGAAAATTAGAGAAATGAAGTAGATATAAATGTAAATGCAGCATATAAGACAAAAACAGAGTTTTTTTTTTTATAACTCAATGAGCTTAAACGTCAATATTTGTTTTGGCCACCTTTATTCTCCAACACAGCCTGAACTCTCTTCGGCAAACTTTTTCATTTCCTACACTGCTAATGATCCCACACCGATTCAGTAATATTGAGGTCTGGGCTCTGGGGGACTAATCTATGATAGTGTTCAATTGTGTGTTTTTATTACACTGTCAGTGAGTTTGGGATCATTGTCACTGTGATGCTGACTTATTTCTGAAGGACATTCCTTTCATATATAGTTCATCTGCTATAGATAGTTCTTTAGGCCTGACACTTCTTCATTTGTCCTCCACTTGTCCGGTTTATTTAGTGTGTCTTTTGAGGACACAGATATGCCAAGTTTTCATCTAATAGCTTTTTGGGAAAATGCTATTTTATTCCTGTCAAACTGTGTTATCTTCAGCCTTTTTGTGGATTTGCTAAGTTGTCTGTTATGCATAGACACAACACTGCTTCATATGCTCATATGGTCAATACTGCTGCACATGGTCATCCTATTTCATTTTTAAAACTATTTTTCAGTTTTTCTCCTCGTTTCAAGGAGACAAACAGTTCCCTATAGAGAAGAACAGGCAGATGTTTGATAGCATGCCTTTCTCTCTCTTATTTTTATCTCCCTTTCAGTCACATTTCTTCTTCTAGGTTTCAGACCCCCTGCTCTTCTATTTTTCTCTCTATTACTATCACTGCTACTTCCCTCATATTTCCTGTCCCTCACTTGGCAAAGTGAAGAAAGGCACCTCTGCTAGGATGACATTCCCAAAGGGGCACTCTTGAAAATTACAAGCTGATGGTGGCCTGATTGGGACTGTGTGTAAGAACATTTATCCTTAAAATGCAAATGTAGCTCCAGACCAGGGTCGTATCTTGTACCCATAGCCTCTCATGTTTAAACATGTTTAAAGCCTGGGAGCAGTTTTCATCTTTCAGTTTTGGCATTAAAAATAATGTATCAATTTTAAAAATGTATGCCCCTTAATTTTGTAATTTTCCCCCCCCTTGGTATCAAAAAGGCATTATGTAATATTTTCCTGGCTATTGGTGTCCGGTTTGGTATTGTCTTGTGACAGCCATAATATGAACACAAAGTGACGATAAAGTTCAACCTCGCCTACGCCAGTGCTGCTAACACCACATCAAATCTTTCAAAGCAGCTGCAGAATATAAAGCAAAGAGCAGGAAATGCAGAATGAGGTGACAATAAGTGTATTTTGATCCCAGTCAAGCAGCCAAAGTTTAATTTTCAGTATTCAGTAAAAGCAGGGCTGAGCAGCCCAGCCTGTTCCAAACAAGCCTCGATAGCAGTTTTTACAGCAGAATCACATGTCTGTGCTCTGTAATTGGCTTATTTTCACCACTTTTGCTCTTGGCTTTGTTAAAACACTAGAAGAAATCTTCTGTGTGTGTGTCCTCAGTAGGATAGGGATTTGTGTCAGTGTGTGGGTATGTGGCCTAAGGTCGAAAGTGTTAGTGGGTAATTATTTGACAAAGCATCTTAGGACTAAAGCAAAAGTAATATAAGGAGTAATCTGTGCAACAAATTACATTTAAAAGGAATAAATAAGTACTTTATATAGCCATGGGACAGATTTTGCATTTGATTAATGTGCCATCCTGAGGGTAGCATTCAGATTAAAACCTGGTCATTTAGGGCAAATTGAAATAAAATTCAAGGTCTGATACCTTTACTATAAGCAAAGAAAGCCTGGATGTCAGTTAGTTTAACATCCACAGTGATCACCCCAGGTTCCCAAAAACACACAAACTATTAATGCTATGGTCTGTAATCAGACAAGGGATGTCCTAGGCACAGTTTCTAAGGGGTTATACAGAGGCCACCTACAGCACTGCTGGATAAAACTGATTTAATGTCCAGAAGGGTCATTTTGAGGGAAGCCTGGGTTTATCATCCAGGGACAGGCCTAGGGTAATACCTATAGGAAGAGTCATTCTAGAGATTTTACTATCCAGAGGATGTGTTGAACTGCCTATGGGACCCACCAGGTTCTAATTAATATAACATCTTTCATACAAGGCCCACTGTGGGCTAAAAATGAACTGGAAAAAGAAAGACAACTAGGCACAGTAAAGGTCTTTATACTTGTATCTCTCCATTTTTCTCCATTCCTGGAGCTGAATGGGTGGTCTCAGGGGTGCTGACTATTAAAATTAATTTAAAGTTATCACTGTAATCTATCATTTATGGAAAACAGACATTATGGACCCACCTTAAATGCGAAGTTAAGGGTCTTCAGAGGGACATGCAGGATATGAGTGTAAAGGGGGGCTGGGCAGATGGTGAGAAAAAGCAGAAGAAAGCAGAAAGTCATCAAATGAACAGGAAAGATGAGAGGTAGTGTAGACCGTGTGAAAAAACATTTATTAGCTTATTTCTGTGTGCTGAACTTGACTAACTTTTTAAAGGCCTTGTTTCTTTGCTGACTCTTGTTTAGTTCAAATTATTTGCTGTATAAAGTATCATAAGAACACACATGTCAGCTACAAAACTGTTTAAATTCTGCCTTTAATATTAACAAAGCAAACTAAAAACATTTTATCCGCAACACTCGTACACTGTGACTCAAATCGGGTAAACCAGATAGAGCTGCTTTGGCTTATTTTGGCTGAGGTAAATATCGGGTAAAATTGCCTGAGCAAAAAAATCAGTGAAACACAAATTTACAAATTCTTCTTATGCAAGAAAAGGGATGGGAATCGATAATAATTTAGAGATTCCGATTCCATTATTGATATCACTCATTGATTCAACTCCCTATCAGTTCTGTTATCCATTCTCATTGGGTTCATTGTCTCTACTTTACATGTACGTAATGTCTTTGACAAATTAATTGCACGCTGTGTGGTCAATTGTTTTTGCACATCGGAGGTATTTCCCCTCTAAGTATTGGGGTTGTTCCTCAAAAAAGTAATAATTTAACATATAACACAGAACACTTTTCTAAAAAAAATGTTGTATGTTACTTAATTACTCCAAGAAAAAAGTAATTCACTGTACTACTCATTACATTACTTTCATGTTACTCTGTAAAATAGCTGAAACACACTGTCTCATAACTACCATTTAACGATACAAATCTGAAGCTGCAGCCCCACACACCAACACAAATGCCTATCCTGATCAGGACGTGCATGATCTTTCTCTTGGTATTTAGGTATGATCACAAAGCCAAAAACACAAAGCATCAGTTTGTTACCTGTTGAAGTTCAGGGTCTGGATGCTGGGCTGGGGTTGGCATTCACTTTGCTTTCAGCCTGGGTTTTTGGCTGGCTGAGCATTAGCATGCTGTTTGTGCAGGTGCTTGCAAAGAGGCGAAGTTGTGTTAGCAGCGTAATGCAGCTGTTTCCACTTTACTTTATGCAGTTTTCCATTCTTTTATGCAATAAAAATAAAAGATCCATATCCACGCTATAGACTGCACTGCTCCACAAATTGGAACCAATACACACAATAACTGTTAGCACGCTAACAAGTCCAAGGAATTGGACTACTGGGAAATGGTTTTCTACAAGCTCTTGATTCCTGTCCCTACACAGAAACCAGAAACAACTGAAAATTTTAAAATAACAGTAACTGGAAAATCTCTCTGACATGTGGAAATACATGGATTTAGTCGTCTGCTTCAGTTTTAAAAATGTTTGGAAGAAAGCCAACGGCAGCAGTGTGAACTGCTGGAGTGAACAACATGTATCAGAACGGGTTGTTTCATGTGTTTGCTCACTAACTGTCATCTTTAAGGTTACAGGAAATAAAAGGTCCCGAGTTGTGAGGGAAAACACAAACTGAATACAGACAGGGATTTTGTCAGTCTCACTTATTCTGCTAAAATTGTGGGTGTTCTTTTTATTATTCAAGACTTTACTAGAAGACATTTCAAATAATAAGAAAAATAAGCAAGAATATGAGGATACGTGATTGCTTTTAATGGATTATAGTTAACGGCTAAAGATAAAAGCAGCAGAATCACTGTTTCACGTTCCAACAAAGGCAGTGGGTGATATAAAGCAGTTGTGCTTAAATAGAATATATTGTTTCTCTCATAGTAGCCGATCCCTCTCCGTTCATCGTCAACACCAGGGTGATTTTAAACTAAAAATGCAAAGAGTGGGCTATTATGTCATTATGTTATCAGTGAATATAGTATGTCACCCACTGGTTTGTGGATAACCCTTCTGAATCCTCAGCTTGACCATTCTGACCACTGCCATCGGTGGTGAGTCGTAATAGACATTTTTGTTTCTGTCCTGGACCCAGATTACATTTTACCATCACACTCTCATCCTGTCATACAATAAAAGTGAAGTAATGTCCATGTGTCCACCCCTTATAACTTTTAGACCAACTTCCTCCATACAAAGTGAAATTAGATGAAAGAAAAACATATATATTTTCTGTCCACCTGGTATGCAGACAACTAAAGAGTCTTTGGAATCCAAGTAATGATGAAATTGTAACTGCAATATAATTACTGAATTTAGTTCAGTGACTTATATTCTCAATATAAGTGATAATAGTTGTCATGGCTACTGGACGGACTCACGCGCAGACAGTTCTTTCTTTGAGAACAAAAGGAGATATTTTTACAACAGGGATCACCTCAGTGCTATATATATGTACAGTGATGTACGCTTCCTCTTCCAAACAGTCACCGCCACAGCTCCTCCGCACACACGCACTCCTCTTCAGCCGTACTCGCTCCAAAACTCCACACACGCTACCACACCCGGGCAGGTCCCGTGATTTGGTCCAGAAGAGGGATATCTACACACAGAATTTAACGTTAGTTCCACAGCAAAATACACACAGGGGATTCTTTTGATAACACCGAGAGCACGACTTCAGGAGGTTCAACGTTCCAGCGGTGAGCTGCTCTGTGCCACTGCCTTAAATAGCAGCTGGGGAAATCAGCCAGATCAACAGCAGGTGGACACAATCACACAGGTGCGTGGGCCAAGAGCGAGAGCCCGTAACGAGCTCCACCCAGGCAGAGAGGAGGAGGAGAGACAAAGAAAACAAAAACGAACAACAACAACAAAACCTGTAGCCAGCGTGAGCCAACCAGAGAGACACGGGGACCGTGACAATAGTAATGTGTTATTGTGGAATACATTACACCCAACACTTGCCTCCATCTTGGACTTTGAAACCTGATGTCATGAATGAGGGTATGCACAGTGTTGGGAAGGTTACTTTTAAAATGTATTCCATTACAGATTACAGAATACATGCCCCAAAATGTATTCTGTAACGTATTCCGTTACGTTACTCAATGAGAGTAACGTATTCTGAATACTTTGGATTACTTAATATATTATCATGCTGTTTACAACTACATGAATGTGATTTATTACTATTACTGAAGGTCCACGGCTCCGAACCGTAGTAAAGGGACCTCTGGCTAATACGGTGGGTTCTGTGTCGGGCTCGTAGCTGAAAACTAGCTTTACTTTGTTGTCTGGGTCAACTTTGCTAGCGAGAGACAGAGAGAGGCATTGAAAGGCTGCTCCAACGGAACTTATTGTTTTGGAGGAAAACACGAACACGGTGTACAGTCGAGTCTTAATAGCTTACTTACAACTGGGCTCATCAGGCTCTCTTCTTGGCTGCAGTGGTTATTATTATATTTACATGCTTCCAGCTCCCGTTTTTGCTCGATGACAGCTCGTACTTTTCCTTTTTCTCCCTCCCTCGCTCACAGACACATAACGTGTATGGCAGTCCATTCTCCCTGCAGCACGGACTACACTGCCTATGATGCTACATTCTTTAGAGCTATACCTGTAGCATTCTGCCTATTAGCTTAGCACAACAACAACAAAAAGGCCTCTCTCATCCAGGAAACACGCAGAGAGAGAGCGTCACCGTGTAACCATGGCAACCGTAACGCTGCCACCTGGAACAACAGAACGTAGCTGTCAAACAAAACCCAAACAGTCCTGACCCGCGACAATATGAAACAGGAAAGTACCGCCGTGTAATCCATTTATTTCAACAAAGTAACTGTATTCTAAATACCACCTTTTTAAACGGTAACTGTAACGGAATACAGTTACTCATATTTTGTATTTTAAATACGTAACGGCGGTAAATGGTAAATGGACTGATTCTTATATAGCGCTTTTCTACTCTCTCGGAGCACTCAAAGCGCTCTATACAACATGCCACATTCACCCAATCACACCCATTCTCACAAGCACTTTATCTATACTTAGTGCTATTTTAACTACATTCACACACATTCATACTCCGATGGATGCATCGGAGAGCAACTTGGGGTTAGTATCTTGCCCAAGGATACTTGACATGCAGACTGGAGGAGCCAAGGATCGAACCACCAACCTTCCGATCAGTAGGTGACCTGCTCTACCTCCTGAGCTACAGCCACCCCAAGTACATGTATTCCGTTACTCCCCAACACTGGCTATGCATGATCATGTGGTAGTGCCTTGTCACGCCCCGAAACATACCCTATTTTAGTGATGATTTCTTAGGCTATACAATGTGTTCACATCAAACCCGAATAAAGTTTTTGCATGTCATGCTCATGTGCAAGTCCCTACAAACTGAAGTAAACTTGAACAGTGCTGCAAATAGAGCTCTTGATTGCACATCTGAAGGTTTGAAAGCATTTGTACTTTAGTTTAACTCTTTTGACCAATGTTTTTACAATCTTCTATTGTCCAGTTTAGCTAGTTTCCTGTTCTTACCTGAAAGGAATGGCACACTGTGTGGTCTTCTGCTGCTCATCTCTATCAAGGTTCACCAGGTTCTGTGTTCAGCGATGCTCTTCTGTGGAGCTCAGTTACAAGTGGTTTTTCAGGTTATGTTTGCCTTCCTATCAGCTTCAAGTAGTGCAGCCAGTCCCTAACAAAGTAACCCCTTTGTTTGGCACATCCACAGCAGCTGGATTTGGATCCACCTTTTAAACAGCAAATCTGTGGATGGGCTGAAGAACAACATCCAATCTGACGAAGAAGCAGCTGGGACCTCAGTGGTCCGGCATCAAAAAAAAAGGGATCGACCATTAAAGCTGAAGACTCAAACCACAATGGGAACACAAGTGAGCTGAGGATGAAGACTGCAGCCAGACTAAACACACAAACACCCATCAGCTCAGTGACAAAGTTCCAACACAATGCTTATAGACATTATCACAACCTTACACACCATTCCCACGACCAGCATCACAGAAACCAGTGAAATGTCATGTGCCACTGCAACAGCAATCCTCCAGATCAAGAATGCTACATGCAGAGAGAGCCCCCCCATGGAGAAGAAGGTTGGAAACCAAGATCAAAGAGGTGTGTTACTCAACTAACAGAGGTGCAGATCTTTCTACTGTGTGGGAAAGAAGTATAACAAGATGTCACACAGAGAACAGAGAGCTGTTCATAGTCTTTTTTTAATTATTTTATTTTTAAGGCAGTAGCTGTGATCTCAGAGCAGTTTTCAAAACTATTCAAACGATAGCGCACTCAGTAAACTAAAAGACTCCCATATTTCCTTGGCAGACAACTGAACCTCTTAGATAACATAGTCTGGAGTTGACCAACTACACTCTTTTTAAAAAAAAGTAGTTGACAGATTTCAATACTTTCCAAATAATTATTTCCAAACCCTCGGGTTTACGCCTCAACTGGACATTATAGTTATCCATGACTGCCATCTTGTGGCAGCAAATGATACTAACACATGATAGTGATATGTGCAGTATACCAAGAATGTTAAGTGGGGTTATCATTTCTTCATTTTGTGTGTTGAAATAACTATTTGAGGAAATCAGAGTGGGACTGTGGTTTACAGGCCAATGTTTCTGACTGTGGAAATGGTATCGTCTGAACTTCTACTGATCTATGCAGTGCTTATCTGCTTTCACTTGTGAATAATCAATGCTAGGCTGGTGGCCAATAGGAAACCTCTCATCTTCAGTGATGTTTTTCAAGGCATAAACACTGGACACACTTACAGATACAGTTATACAGATGAGTATTAGCAGCAGGTTCTCTCTTAAAACTTCTTGTGACACCCAGATGCAGTCCCTAAATGTGTCTTTCATGTATGTGCTTGCAATGGCATTTAATTATCTTTCCTTTTATAGATCCGGTTTAGTCGCTTCAGTCTAATTACAGACAACAATCAATGTTTTCCGGTTTATGTTTCCTCTCATCTCCAAATTTCAACATATTTCTATTTACTTATTCACATATGTGAGTTAACTTTTCACAAAATGCTCCCAAAGGAAAAAGTAACTATTCCGGTCACGTTTCTGCCTTCGAGTTGAGGGGAGAAAGTCTACAAGAGGCACGGGAAAAGCGATGACGAAGGAATAGAAAAAGCACTGGGTGTAGACGTGGAGGAGAGAATGACAGAGGCACATGGGAAAGAGAGTAAAAAGACAGACAGAAAAGGGAGAACCAGCCGACATTTAGAGAGCAGTTTTCATTCCCCTGAGAACTAATTACACCATCACCACAGAGCTCAGTTCAAGGCCACTTTAAAAAACTAATGTTGTTTCTTTTTTCCTCCCCCTTTTTCCTCAGCGACTGCAGATAAAAAACACACAGCTTCTCCAAATACATCCCATGCTGCCATCTAGTGAGAAGTATGGATTTGACCAGCTTACGGAAGGATTAATGAAGCCAAGTGAGTCTGGTACATGTCCTCAAGTGCTTTCTGTTATCTAAACCCAGAAGGTTGTTTTCACATTGATCTACTGGGGTGGGTGGATTCGCCTTTACACTCATTTTAGAGGATACTGATGATGCAAGGACAAATATTTTGGAAGCCAGTCCCTGTAATTACAAAGCCCCTTAAAGAGGACCTATAGTGCTTATTCCCAGCTCCAACGTCTCAATTCCTCTCTGCTTGTGACAGGAAGATGTAAACAAGCAACATAGAGGGCAGCCATGTGGATCAGCATTGCTGGTGGTACTGCACTATACTGATGTAGAAAATGAATACCCGTAGAGTGGCTGTAGTCCAAGCCAGTCGCTGATGGAGTGATGCCTAACCCCATTTCAGACAGGCGTGTGGTGCCAACATGCAAGGAAATAAATAATTCTGCTGCTACTAGCACTTGTAATGTTAGGCGCCTTTGGCAGATCAATGAGCTGACATGATGATTATACAAGATAAAAATCCAGGATAAAAAGAAGTGTTTAAAGCAGTGGGAAGCCTGAGCTTTTTGGCTCATGTACAAATGTTGAGCTCATTATTTGAAACTTTAGCCATGTTTCATATGAACTGCTACTGTTATAGCCGTATACATACATGGCAGAAAGTTTAAAGAAATGAATAGTTGACCTTTAGGAATCACGAATGGCAATATTCATCTAGACTTTTACTGTGATTCTGATCCACATGTGTGTTACAAGTTATGTGGTAAGATAACGTGGCATAACCCGTACTGCTATCCGAACCTACAGCGCTTCTGTGACAGGTGTGTTAGCAATGCACAGCAGAAGAGCGCACACACATCTGTTTCAATTTAACACTCACCCAACCCAACCATCACTGCATATGCACACACCCATTAACTCCTGTGTCAAAGCCAAAATTGTAACAGCCAAAGCACAGCAATGACTGGAGCCGTAATCACAGTGACAGCTATATGTCATCCAGTAGCTGCAGTAATAATCACTGCAGACAGCAGCTGGCTGGACTAGCTGCTATTATTTCTGAATGCTGTGCTACAGACTGAGCACACAAAGCTGAGGGTGCCCTGAATTATGCTGTGCTAGCAACCAGTGCAGCCTACTCCTTTATACATGATGCCATCAAACAGCTCAGCCAATTATTGCAGGTGAGAGGAAATGTAAAAGGTACTTAAAGCTTTCCTCATCATCCTTAATTGAGTCTTTAAAAAGAAATGCGATATGGTAGCAGCTTCCAACATACATATGATTAGAGTGGACTTTGTGGTGATACAAGAGGCCTGCACGCTGGTTAAAGTCAAATATTCAAAGAGTCACAAAACGGCCGGAGGCCGAGCTCCAAAAATCAAACCCACGTGCAGGAAACCCAAGGCGGAGGCAGAGTAAAGGGTTTAACAAAGGTTTATTAACTAACACCAAAATGACGTTCACGTTAGTACTTGATTTAAGGCTTGATATATGGGGCGTGAGGGTCTTGGCCAGGGGAGAGGGACAAGCAAGAGGACAGGTCCAAGAAAGCAACGGCAGCTGCTGGTGATTAGGTAAGTATGTGCAGGTGGGAGATGGAAGCGTTGAGGGAGAGGTGGTGCGGTCCAGGTGGGTTAGGTGGTGTGTGGCAGCTGTCCTGAGTGGTGAAGGTCCCAAGGTGGTGTAAGGGCAGGTGAGGCAAGGAGATGATTCCGAGAGCTGGTGGGTTAACCAGATTTCCAAGATGAGTGGTTCAGTATGATGGCGTTTTCCTGGAGTAAATAGGGTAGTTGACGAACTGGTGAGGAAGCAGTGTCAGCAAGCAGCTTAAATCTCCAACCTGATTGCCTCAATCAGCTTCAGGTGAGGGGGGCTGTAGGCCCTGCCCATGGGTGGATACCAGGGAGGTCCAGACCTTCAATGGAATTTTACAGCCACACACCCAGACCATGACACAAAGATACAAAATCATAGAAACATGTGCTCTATTTTTATTTTTGAAGGTTTTTAATTGAAAGAACATTTTAATGTCTCTTATCTACAGTGGAGTCCTTAAATATCATGAGGCAGAGATGTCAAACTCATTTGACATTGTGGGCCACATAAGACCCACTTAGATTAGACCAATTAGATTCAATTTTATTTATATAGCATCATATCACAGCTGTTGCATCAATGCTCAACCAGTGAAACTCCTCTTTCTGTCAGTGTAAAGCTTAAGTTTAAATTTAATTCTGACATATCTTCAAATAAGAAAGCGAAGTGAACTTTCAGCCACAGGTCTTAGTTTTTCTACATTATAAACAAATGCTGCTGTATTAAATGAAAACAAATATGTCAACATGACTCGTTGGGCTTAAACTGCGATAAACAAAATTGCAGGAAAATTTTCACGTAGGTCATTATACAGACTTGTTTTTCTTACTGGGAAAAAAGCAAAAACAAGAGTTTTTCTGTAATTTAATTGTTTTTCTATTATTTAATTACTTTGGTTTAGTATAAATGTAGCAAAAGCTGTGAAATTTAAAAAGAAAAAAAGTCAAGATAAGTCACTGGCACTATTTGGCTCACAAATATGACAACAAAATATAATGTCCAATCATTTTATTGAATCACTGTATTTTGCAAGAGGTAACAATTTCATTGGGTGTAATGATGCTGAGTTTGGAATTTTATGACTGTTTTCATATGGTCTGTTTTTTATTTTCTTTTTTGCATTAAATGTAACAAAGGTAGAGGAGTAGAAGAAGAGACCGGTCTGAGATCTCACAAACACTGATGCTACTGCCGGTGTCCTTTTGTGCTAGCATCCTTCCCACTTTGAAGCAGACTTTCCTCCATGCATCTTTAACGTGCTTGGTTCCTTATAATTACAAGGCCTCATTTGATGGTTGTTGCAGTTCTCGTTGCCACGTCGAGTGTTTCCTTTTTTGACTTCAGGTATCCAATCATGATAAACACAACTTTGGAAAATGAGACCAAGGAAACAACAGCAGCCATTGTGCAAACAGCAGCCCTCAGGTTCGTGATAATGGCATCAGTGTCGTGAACCTTAACAAGGTACTGAGCAATGGTCTTTCTGTGGACTCTGCCCTTCACTGCTTCTACTGTCTCACATCTGTACAGTCCAGCATCAGAATAGGAAGGTCTGATGATGAGACCCAGACTCAATACAGTGAATTGTGGACCAAAATGAAGGACGTTGTGAGAAAAGTACCAGATGATTGGTAGGTTGGTGTCAGGGGAACATGGGAGGAGCTGAGATATGTTGACGTTGAAGTAGACAGTGACAGGTTTCTTTTTTGCTGAGGGACAGATCAAACAAAACAAAAGCTTTTTATATCTCCATGTTGTTGTAAATGGTAAAAATTAGTGATCTGTTTTTGTCAGCCTGCACTGAATTCTATGAATGCTGCACTTACACTCAGAGGGTGGGCACATCGTGATGTCTCCATTACTGAGACTCTGAATCCTAGAAGGAGGGGAAAACTTCATTTAGTCCAAAGCTTAGCACTCTCCCTCTTTAGCATGGTCAGTAATTTGGCTTACATTGATGAGTTTGATGCACCAAAAACCGATGCACACTGGCTTCTGATCTGGTCCCAGCCACAGTATGGATCTCTGGCAAGAAGGCAGTCATCACATGATGTGTAGCGGCTACAGTCTCTAACATTAATCTGAACAACTGCATTACTGGTGCCACTGTACAGATGGCCCTACAGGGGAAAAAACAAACAAACAAAGCGAGTTTATAGCCATCTCTCTACAAGCGTATTTAAATTACTACTGCTCAGAGCTGAGTAAGACAGCTATTAAACTCAAGTTAAAGATTTCCCAGCTTAGTTTTGCATTCGGACAAAATTAGTGAACCTTACAGTCTTGGAGGAAAGCTGCAGGAAATCCACAGGCTGAGGCTCTTTAAACAGCTGCAGCTCCTCAATGATACGCCCGTCCTCACCTTCAAACTTCACCGCCTTCTGCAGCCAACCGGTATCTGTGGGAAAGAGAAATGAATCCATCATGGAGCTTCATCTGCCAGTGTGATTTTGTTACTGGCACGGATGAATGTGCACCTGTGCCGACGAACATAATCAGGTGCTGTTGTCCATCCAGTGACGCGACTTGGTCCACTACAATTTTCGAAAAATGCGTCATTGGCTTGAAAAGCAGAGGCTTGCCAGTCATTGGTGTGATCACGCCCTCCATCAGAGGGTGGTTCTTTACAAACAGCAGCGTTGTGTCCGAGAGGTCCAAAGAGCTCGTCAGGCCGCTGGCACGCGTCTCGTCATCAATGCACTGAGTATATGACAGAAAGCAAGTCAGATTGTGTTGTTCTTTATTTAAAAGGAAAAGTCAGTTAATATATAAAGTTTGGCTTAATACTCACTGAACCAGGGTAGGGGGATGGCTCCTCTCCTGTGTATATGTCCCAGTTCCCAGTATCCAACTCAGTCAGAAACCTCCCACTAAACACCTGGCTGATGTCTGACAGCTTGTATGCACAGACAGCAGAGTGACTGCAATCACAGGAGGGCTCCCTGCAACAGATACAAAAGAATCCCTACAGTATATATATGACTGCTGATACGCTGCTTGGCATTTGTTTGCAACTTAACACAAAATGTTTTATCTCAGAAAATAATTCTAATATTTCACTTGAAAAAGCTGAATTAAATTTATTTTGTCATGTAATGACAGCATGTACTTGAGCTGTTTTATATTATTATTCATATTAACCACATTTTCCCTGCAGAATTGGAAAATGTTCCAAACAGACTCTTGTAATGTCAGGAATGCTCGGCCTGCCTTAATTTAGTGCTACAGAAATGTTCTTTGAAGCTGTTAGGTGTGGTTGGGCCAATTATCCGTCTTCAGTAGTTCCACTGTGGTGTCATTGTCTCTCTTCTTCATCTCTTTACATGCACCCTTTTCTTAAATCTCTAACCCTGATTCATCAGTAAGTAGGGTTTTCTATGATCGCTGTGAATGGAGATACACCTTCACCTTCACTTGTTTCCTTTTCTGCTAGCTAGTTTAGAGATACTAGACCTCTGAGAAAATTATCAGCCAGCTTGTGGTATCTGTTGTTGTTTATTGTCTCTTATGTTTGTTCACTTTTACTCTGCCTTGTGATTTAATCCTGAGATTATTTACGAGGTGGCTTTGTGACAAACTAAAGAAAGTTCTAAGAGAAACGTGGTGCACCATCATATTTCTAGCAGTGAACAATTGCTGCAAGCTACGATGAGATGACCTGAGCTGTCGTGCAAGATTTTGATTAAATTAATTCACTTTGACCTAAAAATGGCACCATTTATAGATTTATCTGGACATCCATCACCCAGTCGCCAAAATCAGTTAATCAAACTACACTGGAACATTAAACAAAGGCTCATGAAGTCATTACAGTGCTGTTGCTTTGGTTTTATCAGTACTGTACATGCAAAATAATGATGCTATAATACAAATTAACACAGCTTACGAGTTGGAGATAAATGTGGCGTAGAAGACGCTGTTCCTCCAGTCATTCTCGTCTGAGAGGAGAAAAACATCCTGGACCAAAGTTGGTGAGCCAACATCTCCAAATGGACAGTTCAGTCTGGCTTTCAGGAAAGAAGTCCACTTTTGCTGTAGAGTCCTTTTGCCCCCCAAGTCGCTCTAAAACCAAACACATAAACAATTGTAACATTTGTTCCACGTTACAAAGACATTTACTGCACACGAACATGATATTTTCTTTATCAAATGAGTTTACCGTAGCTACCTTACACACACGAGCAATCCTGGACACTGGGATGCTGCCGTGAAGTTCCTCCACAGCATTTTCATAGAAGAACAGAAACACGTTGCCATCTTCACCTTTGCCGCTATTTTTGCTTGCTTCAATGAGGCTTATGGAAATCATGGTGGGATCTGGGTCAAACCGTTTATATATGAGATCAAAGGGTTAAGAGTTTTACAAGGTGGAGCTATTAAGATCTGTCTCAGGTATCTGACACCTTATGATGAGGTGCATAATTGGGTTACATGTCCAGAAAGATAAAATTACCATTTAACCAGGAGCGTTTTAATTCACTCTTGACAGGGTTTAGCCCGAATCTCTGGAACACCGATTCTGTACCCAGAAAGTTCGTCGAAGCGGCAGAGTACAAAGTATCACCTTTTGAGTGGAGAGGAAAAAGCTTTCTGGAATCTCCTCTTATGCCAGACTGATATTCATCAAAGGAAGAAGAATACATACAGCTACTCACCATCCATAAAGGTCGCGAAGCGTTGGTAGGGGTCAAAAGGAATTTTCCCCCGACCTGTTTGTGTTTTTCTTTCCAAGGAGAGAGTTCCGTTTGTTAAAGTCTGTTAAAAGATTAAATCATGTTTAAGGGTGTCACTTTATTAATCAGTGTGGACGGTATTTTCACTACATGCTAAACTTTACAAAGTACTATAAGCTGTTACAGTAATGGCAGGGTTTGGTGTAGTATTGGATTTTCTTGTCATATTTTTGACTTTTGTTTCTTGTTTTCATTTTTATTTTTTCAAGCTGAGTTTTTGTGTTGTTGTTCAGGTGCACACATTTGTTCTAGTCTCCCGTGTGTATAGTGTTTGTCCTGCTGGTTTCCTCATGTGTCCTGCACTTTCTCTGTGTGTGATTGTAAGTAACAAAAGTAATTCATTTCATGCCAAAATAGTGAACTAGCATGCCTTATTCATTTTCATGCCAAAAGGTAAATAAAAAAATCGAAACAATATCTCTGACTTTCTATTACTAAAATACCTAATTATGAACTGTAATAAGGTTAAATAACCTTGTTCCGCCAAACTTTTTTTTAAATAGCCTCCGATTTCATCTAAAGATAACCAACTAGCACTTTATTTTATATTTCCTTAATAAATAAATAAATAAATATAATGCTGCAAACAATATGACTGTTTACAATGATGTCTGTGAAGGTTCTCAGTCATCCAGGTCATCGTAGTCAAAGGAGCTTGCAAAGAAAAGCGTCTGGACTTCTGTAAGTTGCTTGAAGACGTTTCACCTCTCATCCGAGAAGCTTCTTCAGTTCTAAGGTCAAATGGTGGAGAGTCCCAGATATAAACCTAGTGGGAGTGTCCCCCCACAGAGGGACAAAAGGATCCCCTGATGATCCTCTAATCGGGATGTCATGCTCCCGGTGCATTTCAGACCCAGCAACACGCTCAGACAAAAACTGGTTCACCCGAAAACTCCAAAACACAGACTTAACAATGTGGTGTATGCCGTACAGTGCAGCGAGGAATGCCCAGACCTCTACATTGGAGAGACCAAACAGCCACTTCACAAGAGCATGGAACAACATAGAAGAGCCACCTCCACAGGACAAGACTCAGCTGTCCATCTGCATCTTAAGGATAAAGGACACTCTTTCGAGGATGCCAATGTTCACATTTTGGACAGAGAGGACAGATGGTTTGAAAGAGGAGTGAAAGAAGCATCTATGTCCACTGTGAGCGACCATCTTTGAACAGAGGCGGTGGTTTACGACACCAACTCTCTGCCATCTATAATCCAGTTTTGAGTTTCCCAGAAGCCTTAACGCCCACTCACATCCTGGGCCATCTGACCTCAGGAATTCGCATGATAAGGTGGGGCCAGGTTTCACAATGAACTCACCTGAAACTCTGGCTGATTGGGACCCACACCCAGTTTCACACCTTGGCTCAGGCGATTAGAGGATCATCAGGGGGTCCTTTTGCCCCTCTGTGGGGGGAAACTCCCACTAGGTTTATATCTGGGACTCTCCACCATTTGACCTTAGAACTGAAGAAGCTTCTCGGATGAAGGTGAAACGTCTTCAAGCAACTTAAAGAAGTCCAGACGCTTTTCTTTGCAAGCTCCTTTGACTGTTTACAATGATGGTACAAACAGTTAGGCTAAGATTATCTATAAAGCTATTTAGCAACCATAGATGACAGCTCAGTCCCTGAAGTTTAATATTTTACTGTTGAAGATGTACAGTAATAAAATAAATCCCACACTATATAAAACGGTGTCTGTTTGAATATTATGCGTTATTTCTACTAAATTGTTCATTTTATATATTTTTGCTCTGTTGCTCCAGCTACAAATTGAAACGCAAGCCGATGCTTGTCTTTGGAAATATATTCATCATCTCTTTTTCCATTTTGGATATTTTATTTTCCTGATTTAGTGGCATATCCATCTCTTTACGTTTGGTCCTGTGTATTCTAAGTTTGCTTTTACAAAGATACTTACCATATAGTCACAAACAGGGTTGAAAGCGTTTGTCCCACACACAAGCATTTTACTGTCCTCCATTGTGTGCAGGGTCCTGATAAAGTTATCACATTCCTGTTGGAAGACCATACACAGATAAAGGAATGAAGTCCCAAACTGTAAGTTGTGTTTGGGAGTGAAAACCTCCACTTAGAGCTGATAATATTTGCTAACTTTTTACTATACCTCAGCACTCTTGCCCTTCAACTGACAGAGGTCTTTATCTGCAGAGCTCACAGCCCATTTATTCTGGAAGAAAAAACTAT